>NW_006203553.1:364481-391745 GCF_000334495.1 Tupaia belangeri chinensis | reverse complement strand
AATGCCAGAGCCAAACGCCAGTCTTCAAGTCCCCGCAGTCAAGGCCACTGAGGCTCTTTGTTCATAAAACTTGTTGGCTCAATTTAATATACGTTTAAGATTCTTTAAATATTTCCCGACTGATTAACAAAGAAACAGCCTTCTCCCTTTCTGGTGTCAAAAATGACTGTCTTTCTCATTATATTTTGATCTCATTTTGTAGTTTCTGAATTAAAATCTATTAGGTCTGATGTATGTATAGTCTCCTCTGCTCTCTTTCGGTTTCCATTTGCATAGAGTCTCTTTCTCCATCTTTTCACTTTTGACCTATGTACGTACTTAAAGATAGAGTTTCCTGTAGCCAGTGTTTATTTGTTTCGCTTTGCCATTTTAAGTTCCATTCAGCCACTCTATATTGTTTGACTAGATAATTTGATCCAGTTACATTCAAGGTAATTATTGATATTTAGGGCCTTACTACTACAATTTTGTTCCTTGATTTCTGGTAATTTTGTATATCCTTTCCTCCTTTCCTCTACTTATTCTGTTTTCCATTGTCATTAGATAATTTTCTCTGGTAGTATGCTTTGATTCTTTCCTTTAATCTTTTGTCTATACTACAGAGTTTTTTTAAAAGTTATCATTTGTAGTTACCATGAGGGTGACAAAAAATATAGTCTAAGTATTAGAATATACTTGAAGACTACTTGAAGCCACTAAGAGCCCAACTCTGATTACATATAAAACTTCACAATTGTACTACACTCTCTCTCTGCATCTAAAATGTTTGGTATTAGAATTTGCATAGTTTTATTGTATATCCCCTAACAAATTATTGTAGCAATTATTATTTTCAATAATTTTCTCTTTCAGTCTTTATAATAAATATATACATGATTTATATACAACCTTTCCAGTATTAGAATATTCCAAACTTGACCGTGTTCTTTCTAGTAAATTTTGTTATTTCATGTTTATTTAATATACTAATTTACTCCCTTTTATTTCAGCATGAAGAACTTGATTCTTTGAAATTATATTTTTCATTTCATCCATTATATTTTTCAGCTCAGCTCAGGAATTTTGATTTTTAAAAAATAATTTCAGTGTCCCTGTTATTTTTGTTGTTTTATTCATTAATGTTTTCTTGATTTTTAAAAACATCAAATGATTTCTCTGTGTTTTCTCAAAGTTGGCTAAACTTTCTTAAAGTAAGTATTTTGAATTCTTCGGGAGGAATCTCTTATATCTCTGTTTCTTTGGGGTTAGTTACTGGAAAATTACTGTGTTCTTTTGGAGGTGTTATGTTGGTTTTCGTTTTTCCTGCTGCCTTATGGTGGTATCTGCACGTTTGTGGGTTAGCCACCTCTTCTACACTTTATGTGCAATGATCTCCCCTGCAGGGCTACAAGGCCATTTCTCCCAGTAGAACACATCAAGGAAAATAGCTCCCCATCTCCTCTCTCTTAGGAATTTAGCCATGGTGTCTCATTCCAAGTTGTAACTTCCTGATTATCCTAAATAAATAAGAAATTTTATTTGTTCTTTGGATAAAGATAGTTAACATTTATGAGGCTGACTATATCTGTCTGGCTGTGTAAGAGTGAGATTTCTTTCTTTCTTTGCTGTTTAGTACCTCACACTGTGATTTAATGAATATTAAATATCAAACTGTGGGGACCAGCAGATGGCATAATGGCTACATCACTGGACTTTCATGTAGTCGACAGGGGTTCGGGTCCCGGACCCGGTGGCTTACACTCACACCAGGCGCATGTGTATGCATGCCCAAGATCCTGAGAGGAGAATGGAGGAGAAGGGATTGCGGTGTGGCCATCTCTCCTGGGGGGTGATTTTTCACTTTCTGTCTCTGTCTCTCTCTGTCTTTCTGGAAAGTGCATGCACCCTATAGCAAAAACCTCTCTAATAAATAAATAAATATCAAACTGTGGGGACCAGCAGATGGCATAATGGCTACATCACTGGACTTTCATGTAGTCGACAGGGGTTCGGGTCCCGGACCCGGTGGCTTACACTCACACCAGGCGCATGTGTATGCATGCCCAAGATCCTGAGAGGAGAATGGAGGAGAAGGGATTGCGGTGTGGCCATCTCTCCTGGGGGGTGATTTTTCACTTTCTGTCTCTGTCTCTCTCTGTCTTTCTGGAAAGTGCATGCACCCTATAGCAAAAACCTCTCTAATAAATAAATAAATATCAAACTGTCTTTCATTGTTTGAAGAGAATATTTTTCGTGGACTGGCATAAAATTTTAATTAGTTTCTCAAAATATCTCTTAAATTTAAATAATTTTTATACCTATAGTTATGTAGATTAAAAATAAAAAACAAAAATTCAAAAATGGGTATCCATTCCAATCAGGCTAAGAGCATAAGGAATTTAAATAATAAACATGTATTTTACCTTTTGGCTATTTCGCTGATCACCAGAAAATCTAATAAAAACATAAGTAATTACTATTTATCATGCCTTTACTGATATGTTTGATAAATTTCAAACATGTCTTTGCGTCATAGAGAATAAGTAAGTCATTAAATCTTGATATATTAATTTCTACAAATTGTGATATGACTTAGCAATAGATAGGAAAAAATGCTTTAAAGGCATATAGAAATGGTCAAGTCAACATGGTATCCAACATATATCACAACAAGGAACATGTTTAAAAAGGGGCTCCAGTGAAATAAACAGACTCGACCATTTTGAAGTTAAATTTTCTTCTGTCAGGTTAACTTTTCTTCTGATAAGGTTAAATTTTCTTCTGTTATCTATTTACTCAAATATTTTCTTGATAAATAGACACTGAAAGTTTTAAAAAGAAGTATGGAAAAATAAAATCTAAAAAAACTCTAATCTATTTTTTGTTTCTTTTTGTAAAATGGGAAAGATAATTAATATTGGATTTGTCTGTATATACTCCATGTAGATTATAAGCATAAGTATTCCCTAGAAGGACAACTTAAGACAGTCTGCTGGGGTTAGACTGTGATGCAGTGATAAAATACAGTGCGTGCTCAGTGAAGCAATCCCATGCAGAAAGATTCCTGGGTCAAGTTTGGAGACCTCTCTGGATGCATTAGGCATAAGTGTATCCGTGATTCAAGTGGCTAGTGGAAGGTTAGACTCTATTGGCGGTGCTGTTTCTCTCTTTCTGCCACTCATGAAAGAGATAAATGAGTAGACTTAAAAAAAAGAATGTCTGGGAAAAAATAGTTTTTAGCCAAATTTAAATGAGATCATTCTATTTTTAATTTTCTAAGGAACTGCCATGCCATGTTTCCACAATGGCTATAACATTTCCATTCCCATCAACTGCATACAGCATTACAACTTTTCTAAATGGTTGCCAAGAGTCATTACTTTCTAGATTTTGTTTTTATTTATTTGTTTTACAGTAGCCATCTTATTGGGTGTGAGGTGGTATCTCATAGTATTTCTGATTTTCATTTCTCTTACAAGTTGATTATTACTGAGCATCTTTTCTTGTGCTTAGGGACCACTTGTATATATGCTTTGTGGAAATATATATTCAGTTCTGTTGCTCATTTTTGAACCAGCTTGTTTTAATGTTGTTGAATTTCAGGACTGTGCTCCATGTCCTGGATATATGATTTACAAATGTTTTCTCCCATTCTATGGGGTATCTTTTTATTCTGTTTATATTCTGGGAATATAGCCAAAATAATTTAAAACAGTGTCTTGAAAGGATATTTGTACTTCCATGTCCATAGCAGCATCATTCATAATACTGAGTCACAGAAACAATCTGAGTGCCCACGGAAGGATGAATGAGAAGCAGAATGTGGTAAGTACATCCAAAGAAACACTAACTTTAAAAAGAAAAGAAATGATGACAAATGCCGGAACAAGGGCGAACCTTGAGGACATTAAGCTAAGTGAAATAAATCAATCGCAAAAAGATGAATGACGCACGATTCTGCTCATGGGAGTTACTTAGAACAAGTTACCAGAGACAGAACGAAGAATGGTGGATGGTGTTCATGAGGGTGCGTGTAAGAGGGCCATGTGGAGTTACTGTTTAATGGATTTAGAGGTTCAGTTGTTCAGGACGAAAAGAGAACCGGAGATGGATGGATGTGATGTTGTTAGTGGTGGTCGTACAGTCATGCGAATGGACTTCCTTCCACTGAGCTGTGCACTAGAAGAAGAGTTAAACATGGTAAACTTCTATGTGTTCTTTACAGTAATAAAAAAATGTCTTATTGTAAATAAGAAAATGGAAAGCAACAAGGTCACCCGTCTGTACACGAAGACATGAAAGTTCTTTTCCGCTTAATGATCTTGACTTTCTATGTGTGAACTCCTGTACTGACGGGGGAAACATGTGTCTAGCCTTTCACTTAGTCTCCATAAACCACAGGCTTTTCTAAGAAACAAAAGTATACAATACTGCATAAATACATCATTTTGATTGTTCTTACAGAATCATGATTGTAATTTTTGGTTGCCTGACAGTTAATTATACATAATACTTAAATACTAACACAACACATGTGTGCATCTATTATTAGCTTGCGATTTAGAATCAGGTGGTTTTTCAAGGCATAAAGATGTATACAACAGAAAACTTGACTTCCAAATTGTTAGTGTTTGTGTGTGTTTTGACCTGATATTAAAGTAGAAATCAAGCAGTCGATACGGTTTAAATAGGTCATTAGGTGCTACTAAATAAACGTCGTGTGAATTTCTGTTTTCTTACAACAGTAACTCATCCGTTGATTCAGAAAGGTATGACATGAAACAATATCACCAGAAACTTCTCCAGCAAATGGCCAAAAATGCTTTGTAATGCTTATGTTACTCGTAAATGCATTTTAAATGTCTAACTTTTGGAAAGTACGGGCAACATGTGCAGAAAGTAGTGCTGCAAGTGTGGTGGGCTGTGTGGACCCAGTGACTCTCTAGCTCCCCTCCCACCTTCCTGACCAGGGCTGGGAACCCAGGGGTTTGAGCCCACGAGCCGCCTCCGCCGGTCCACTCCAACGGCCATCGCGGTGGCCAGGCCGGCCACACAATGCTGTCTCTCTTGCTGTTCCTCGCAGGCCTGGGCCAGCTGACCTCCGCAGACCAGAGTAAGTGAACCGCCTGCAGGACAGGACGGCGCCCTGCCGGATGTCGGCCTTAGGGGTCCAGAGCTCAGGCCAGGCTGAGGAGGAGCCTGTCTGCAGGCAGGGGTGCAAGGGCTCAGCGCGGAGCTGGCACAGCCGCCCCTCACTTACCTGACCCCGCATGGGAGGGCGCGCTCAGGGAGCGGGAAGGAGGAGCCAGGAGGTCGGGAACCTCCAGCCCTCACTTCTGCAGAAGGCTGAGCTCAGCAGGCCCCAGCTGTCTCTGGACAGCGGTGGGGATTCGCCCTCTCCTAGCAGAGCCTCTTCCTGGGAGTGGGCAGAGTACGGGCTGTGTGTGTGTGTGTGTGTGTGTGTGTGTGTGTGTGTTGAAGTCGGGAGTTTAGAGTGGCCAGAGATGCGAGACAAGTGGAGAAAGGAGGCGCTGTGCATGGGAGAACGCTCAGTGACTCTCCTCCTCGCAGGGTCTGAAACACCACTTCTGCAAATCACAGTGCCACGGAGGGCAGACGCAAACACCAGTGATGTCAGTGATCCAGAATCTCATGTAAGTTAGAAATCGTCTGGTTTAAAGGTAGGGCTGTTTGATTTTTACTGTGCTACCTGGTCCTAATCAACTCAGACATAGCCCTTGATGCGATTTTGTGCTGTAATTGTGCTGAAGACTTGTTTGTTCTGTGTGAGGGCAAGTGTTTGAGTGCTTTTTAAAAATTTCTCTACTGGAGTATGACATCTATGTATCTATATATATGTGTGTGTGTGTGTGTGTGTATATATATATATAAATATTTTTTGAGAGGTTTTTGCTGTAGGGTGCATGTGCTCACCAGAAAGAGACAGACTTTTGACTTAAGGAGAAATTCAGTATCTTATTTACACTTACAATCCGAAAGGTTTTTGAATTCATAAATTACTAAATAGCTTATAATTTTGAATTCTTAAATTACTAAATAGCTTATAAAATTTCACAAGTGTAATGTAAATATTTTAGACAGAATTCAAGTCTTTTTCAGATAATAGATAAATTAACTAATTTCAGTGATGTCTTTTTATGAGAATTATATATTTAATTTATTATTATTATTATTATTAGTAGTAGTAGTAGTAGTAGTAGTGTTTTTAAATTTGATCAGTTAGAGAGAGAGTGAGAAAATAAGCCACCATGTCTGATACTTGAACTGCAGTCACCCATGTGGGAGTCCAGTGCCTTAACCACCACACCACCTGCAGGTCCTGAAGGAATTTTTATTGTTGAATCAATACTGAGATTAATTGATTGTTGAAGCATCACCCACCAAATTATATTTATCAGTAATGACAAAACTCCATTAAATTTAGCCTTCTACATAAATGTAGGCTGTCCCCAAAAATTGTGTCTTCGTAGAAGTGACCCTTTTCAGTTTGGGCAGTTCTCAGAGGACAGGGGAGTGAGCACTGTGTGTAGGTACCACTACTGAAAACTGGAGCGGGGCAATACCTTTAAATAGGGAATCTGTTGAATTGTTACTTGAGCTTCAATTTACTTATTTTATTTATTTTTTTTCTTTTTTTTGAAGAGGTTTTTGCTATAGGGCATGTGCGCTCGCCAGAAAGGCAGAGAGAGACAGAGAGACAGAAAGTGAGAAATCACCCCCCTGGGGGTGATGGCCACACCGCAATCCCTTCTCCTCCATTCTCCTCTCGGGATCTTGGGCACGCATGCACACACGCTCGGCGTGAGTTTAAGCTGCCTGGTCCAGGACTCAAACTGCGGTGGACTATGTGGAAGTCCATGACATAGCCATTACACTAACTGCTGGTCCCCTTATTTTGAGAATTGCAAAGTAGAGAGAAGATAACTAAAATTCAAGTTTATTCAAGGATTATTCAGCATTTTTAAATATAACTTCCAGTTTAAATTAAAATCTTATTTTTTTATTTTTTGAGAGGTTTTTGCTACATAGGGTGCGTGCGCTCGCCAGACAGAGAGAGGCATAGAGACAGAAAGCGAGAAATCACCCCCAGGGGGGATGGTCATGCCGCAATCCCTTCTCCTCCATTCTCCTCTCGGGCGGGATCTTGGGCACACACGCTTACGCGTCCGGTGTGAGTTTTAAGCCACCGGGTCCGGGACACGAACCGTGGTCGACTACGTGGTAATCCAGTGACATAGCCATTACGCTAACTGCTGGTTCCCAGTATTCTAAATTTTGAAACAAAGAATCCTTGATGTACTTTAGCTATGATTAACTTAGTCAGACAGTTCAACTTTTATACATGTGGAATATGATCTATCTTTATAGAAAAGAGGACATACAGAAAAGGAGGATGTACATTTTTAAAAATCAAGGTTTTTTACTTCCAAGAAGTTGGAATTTCTAACAAATACTTTTTCTCTAAACGCTTTGCTGCAGATTACTTATTTGATCAATATTCAAGGGAAAACCTACACTCTTCTCCTTCAAAAACAGTAAGTAGCCACCTTTTTTTTTCTTTTAATTTTTTTGTTATAGAGTATGTGCACTGGCCAGAAACAGAGAGAGAGAGAGAGAGAGAGAAATATCCCCCTGAGGGTGTGGCCACATAGCAATCCCATCTCCTCCATTCTTTTGAGAATTTGGGCATGCATGCATGTGTGCCTGGTGTAATTGTCAAGCCTCTAGGTCTAGGACTTGAACTGTGGTTGACAATGTGGGAGTCCAGAGCCTTAACCACCAAGCCACCTGCTGCCCATCCTCCACCATTCTTTTTTATACACAGTTGTTTTTAGTGTGTTAATTTTTTATAATCACTATCATATAATAAGCTTTGAGAGACCACAAATACTTTATTTTTTAACATGTATATCTTCTGATTTATGTTAGATTTAAAATCTTCAATATAATATAAATTTAATGATGTGATTGTAACGCATCTCTGTTAAATGGAAATTAAATATAACCGATTTACTCAAGTGCAACAATGACGGGTATAATTTTTATTTGTCCATGTTTAAATTTTTGTATCTGCACACAGTATTTAAAATATTCAAATATTTTAAACATTTTACTTGATAATAGGAATGTTAAAGCAAAATTAAAATGGATACCAGGCCTGGAAAATTTCTAAGAAACAAACCAAGTTTAGAAACAGTCCTAACCTGAGGGGAGGCTGGCAGGTGGGGCATAGTAGTTAAGGTGCTGGACTCCCACCTGGCCGAGTCTTGGACCTGGCAACTTGTTTTCTTACTTTCCATCTCTCTCTGTCTCTCTGCTTTTCTCTGGTAAAATTAAAACATAAATAATAATAACAAATAAAATAAATAAATTAATTAATTTTAAAAAATCCTAACCCTGATTAAATTACCTATTTAAGGGGAACACTGAAATAAAAGGATCACAAACACCTCAGAAATAATGGGATGCAGGACCAGCAGATGGCATAATGGTAATGTTGCTGGACTCCCATGTAGTCACCCATGGTTTGAGTCCTGGACCCGGTAGCTTAAAAGCCATGCTGGGTACATGTGTGTGCATACCCAAACTCCTCAGAGGAAACTGAAGGAGAAGGGATTGCAGTGTGGCCATCTCCACTTTGATCCGTTCTTTCAGGAATACCGCATAATTCATCATTTATAGTAACAAAGTATAAAAAGTTTTCCCATGAAAGTTGTCTGGATGCTGTAATTTGGGTTATCATCTACATAAAATGATCAAATATAGTTCTGTAAATGCCAGGCGAGTCCTTAACTTGGGATCTCTTGTACAAGACAGAAACCCATTCCAATGAGCCTCTCCTTGTATTTCAGACCCAATTATACAGAAGAACTCTGGGTTTCATTCTTAAGTAAGAACTTTCTCCTCACATTGGACCCTCTCAATCAGAAAAATCACTAGTTAATATTTCAGTAACTATTGAAAAAAAAGTTTTACTATTTTAAATTCTCTTCAAGCAATATGATCTGAAATGAGTATTTTGGCCTCAGTAGTATACTATGTACTAAAAGAATTCTTGATTCTTGAACTGCTCAATAGTGAGAAGTTTGTGTCCTAATTGATTACAAATAAATGTTTATATGTTAACAAATTAGAAATCATTGCCTCATATTTTGTTTAATTGTATTATTCTTAAAGTTATTTTTATTAAAGATATAATGAAGTGTTATTATTTGGTTGAATTAGGTCATTTTTGCACCCACGTTTTATGGTGTATTCATACAGCAAATTAGGAACATTGCATCCAGATCCTTCATCTGTAAAGGTAAGTTTTGGTTTTTGCTGAGTAGATTTACATCTTTTTTGTCTGTGAGTGGTTAAGTTGCCATTATTAGAAAGAAAACATGAGTGCTTTGTACACAGAGTTTTTGGACAAATAGCACAAACCCAAATATAATATGGCAGTTACTATAAAAGCATGTTGAATTGAAAACTGCTTTCTAAGTCTGGAAGTCAGAAATCACATATTCAAAAAGGGTGTATTTTTAGATCTATAGGTATTAGTAAGAGTTTGAGAGGAAAACATAGTTGGTAGAAGGAGCTAAGACGCTGAATAATTTTTAATTTTATTATTTTAAGTTTTTGCCACAGGGTACATGCGTGTTTCAGAAAGAGACAGAGAGAGGGATGGCCATGCTCCTTCTCTTCCATTCTCTTCTCGGGATCTTGGGCATGCACATGTGCCTGGTATGATTTTCAATCCACTGGATCTAGAGCCTGAACCATGATCGGCAATGTGGAAGTCCAGCACCTTAAACGCCACACCACCTGGTGGCCCTCCTCCCTGAACAGTTTTAATTAACGTCATACCACCTGAGCACTGGAAGAAATGTTACAAATTAGAAAGAACACATGGTAATGGTGAGAGTGTGGCTACAAAACCAGATTGTGCATATAATCTCACTAGGTTCACATATGAAATTCTGCAATTTAAATTTTATCCAAAAAAGCATTTGGGACTCAAGATATTTTGAAAATGTGAGAAAGTTTATTTTACCACGTAAAATACTTCTTTTGGTAGAACACATAATGGAGAAGGAGCAAATGAGAGCGATTGGTCAGATTCTATTGCGTTTTGGAACAGAGAAAATGAAATAAAAAATATGTTCCCTGGTACAAGATTTTCCTTCTCTGGCATAGACAAATACAAAACAAATTAAAATGCATAAGGCACCTATTTTCAGACATGTGGCAATATTTTAGGATCAGGAATTTTCTCACTGAGAGAAGGAAAGACAAAAGCTGAGTTTCACGTTGAAGTTGGTTCTGTGACTTGAGGTAGTATCTGGAAGGCACAGGGATGTAGAACCAAGTAGACCTCTCGGGGATTAGGATTCAGGGCTGCTTGGGCGCGTGTGCGTGCGTGCCCAAGATCCCGAGAAGAGAATGGAGGAGAAGGGATTGTGGCGTGACCATCCCCTCTGGGGGGTGATTTCTCACTTTCTGTCTCTCTGTCTCTCTCTGTCTGTCTGGTGAGTGCACGCGCCCTATAGCGAAAACCACTCCAAAAAAAAAAAAAATAGGAATCCAGGGCTGCTTGGGGCCAGCGGGTGGTGTAGTGGTTAAGGTTCTGGACTCCCATGTGACTGACCGTGGTTTGAGTCCTGAACCTCTGATGGCTTGAAGCTCATGCTAGGTGTGCCTGTGTGCATGCCCAAAATTCTGAGAGGAGAATGAAGAAGAAAGATTTGTGGCATGACCATCCCCTCAGAGGGTGATTTCTCACTGTCTCTCACTATCTCCCTGTCTCTCTGGCCAGAGTACGTGCCCTAGCCACTGAAGGGGTGTAAAGGAAATGGAAGAGCTAAAGGTCCACTATACAGAGATGTTGGAATTTTATCCCACGAAAACATAAATAATAATAACAAATAAAATAAATAAATTAATTAATTTTAAAAAATCCTAACCCTGATTAAATTACCTATTTAAGGGGAACACTGAAATAAAAGGATCACAAACACCTCAGAAATAATGGGATGCAGGACCAGCAGATGGCATAATGGTAATGTTGCTGGACTCCCATGTAGTCACCCATGGTTTGAGTCCTGGACCCGGTAGCTTAAAAGCCATGCTGGGTACATGTGTGTGCATACCCAAACTCCTCAGAGGAAACTGAAGGAGAAGGGATTGCAGTGTGGCCATCTCCACTTTGATCCGTTCTTTCAGGAATACCGCATAATTCATCATTTATAGTAACAAAGTATAAAAAGTTTTCCCATGAAAGTTGTCTGGATGCTGTAATTTGGGTTATCATCTACATAAAATGATCAAATATAGTTCTGTAAATGCCAGGCGAGTCCTTAACTTGGGATCTCTTGTACAAGACAGAAACCCATTCCAATGAGCCTCTCCTTGTATTTCAGACCCAATTATACAGAAGAACTCTGGGTTTCATTCTTAAGTAAGAACTTTCTCCTCACATTGGACCCTCTCAATCAGAAAAATCACTAGTTAATATTTCAGTAACTATTGAAAAAAAAGTTTTACTATTTTAAATTCTCTTCAAGCAATATGATCTGAAATGAGTATTTTGGCCTCAGTAGTATACTATGTACTAAAAGAATTCTTGATTCTTGAACTGCTCAATAGTGAGAAGTTTGTGTCCTAATTGATTACAAATAAATGTTTATATGTTAACAAATTAGAAATCATTGCCTCATATTTTGTTTAATTGTATTATTCTTAAAGTTATTTTTATTAAAGATATAATGAAGTGTTATTATTTGGTTGAATTAGGTCATTTTTGCACCCACGTTTTATGGTGTATTCATACAGCAAATTAGGAACATTGCATCCAGATCCTTCATCTGTAAAGGTAAGTTTTGGTTTTTGCTGAGTAGATTTACATCTTTTTTGTCTGTGAGTGGTTAAGTTGCCATTATTAGAAAGAAAACATGAGTGCTTTGTACACAGAGTTTTTGGACAAATAGCACAAACCCAAATATAATATGGCAGTTACTATAAAAGCATGTTGAATTGAAAACTGCTTTCTAAGTCTGGAAGTCAGAAATCACATATTCAAAAAGGGTGTATTTTTAGATCTATAGGTATTAGTAAGAGTTTGAGAGGAAAACATAGTTGGTAGAAGGAGCTAAGACGCTGAATAATTTTTAATTTTATTATTTTAAGTTTTTGCCACAGGGTACATGCGTGTTTCAGAAAGAGACAGAGAGAGGGATGGCCATGCTCCTTCTCTTCCATTCTCTTCTCGGGATCTTGGGCATGCACATGTGCCTGGTATGATTTTCAATCCACTGGATCTAGAGCCTGAACCATGATCGGCAATGTGGAAGTCCAGCACCTTAAACGCCACACCACCTGGTGGCCCTCCTCCCTGAACAGTTTTAATTAACGTCATACCACCTGAGCACTGGAAGAAATGTTACAAATTAGAAAGAACACATGGTAATGGTGAGAGTGTGGCTACAAAACCAGATTGTGCATATAATCTCACTAGGTTCACATATGAAATTCTGCAATTTAAATTTTATCCAAAAAAGCATTTGGGACTCAAGATATTTTGAAAATGTGAGAAAGTTTATTTTACCACGTAAAATACTTCTTTTGGTAGAACACATAATGGAGAAGGAGCAAATGAGAGCGATTGGTCAGATTCTATTGCGTTTTGGAACAGAGAAAATGAAATAAAAAATATGTTCCCTGGTACAAGATTTTCCTTCTCTGGCATAGACAAATACAAAACAAATTAAAATGCATAAGGCACCTATTTTCAGACATGTGGCAATATTTTAGGATCAGGAATTTTCTCACTGAGAGAAGGAAAGACAAAAGCTGAGTTTCACGTTGAAGTTGGTTCTGTGACTTGAGGTAGTATCTGGAAGGCACAGGGATGTAGAACCAAGTAGACCTCTCGGGGATTAGGATTCAGGGCTGCTTGGGCGCGTGTGCGTGCGTGCCCAAGATCCCGAGAAGAGAATGGAGGAGAAGGGATTGTGGCGTGACCATCCCCTCTGGGGGGTGATTTCTCACTTTCTGTCTCTCTGTCTCTCTCTGTCTGTCTGGTGAGTGCACGCGCCCTATAGCGAAAACCTCTCCAAAAAAAAAAAAAAAAAGGAATTCAGGGCTGCTTGGGGCCAGCGGGTGGTGTAGTGGTTAAGGTTCTGGACTCCCATGTGACTGACCGTGGTTTGAGTCCTGAACCTCTGATGGCTTGAAGCTCATGCTAGGTGTGCCTGTGTGCATGCCCAAAATTCTGAGAGGAGAATGAAGAAGAAAGATTTGTGGCATGACCATCCCCTCAGAGGGTGATTTCTCACTGTCTCTCACTATCTCCCTGTCTCTCTGGCCAGAGTACGTGCCCTATAGCAAATCATATCTTTCAAAAAAAAAAAAGTGGGGGCACAGAAGCAGTTGAGATTTACACAACTCAGTACTATAGCTAAAGGAGAGTTATCAGATGCATGCCTTTTTTTCCCCCTCCTATTTTTTCTTTTTTTCTGGGTTGTTCTGTGTCTGACTATAAATTAACTTGTATGTGCTGGGAAAGACTCTACTGAAGGGGTGTAAAGGAAATGGAAGAGCTAAAGGTCCACTATACAGAGATGTTGGAATTTTATCCCACGTAGGGTAGCATTACCCTGCTAAGATCCCAGGATCATCTTTTCCCATGTACTGAGTGCATGTCCAGGAGCTGCTGGGTGTGGATTTCTCTCTGCTGCTGGGTAGAGCTTTGGGGCTTGGGTTGCCTTCTACCTTTTCACGAAGAGCTTGTGGCTACATGACCTGCCGGCACCAAGACAGGTGAAGGTGGCTGCTTCTGTTGCTTTGCATGGCACAAGGTATGGTATGGATCTCCTCACCTGGAGAGCAGTCTCCTTGATGGTGTGGGCAGATCAGACACTGCTGTCACTATGTGTCAGGTGTGGTATGGATTGGCCCAGTTGGCCTGTGCTTGTAGTAGATGTGGCCTTCACCTGAGAGTGGATGTGGCCTGCCGCTATTAGTGAGTGGAGGTGGGGGTGGAGGTTCTGACTAGCTTTGAGAAAAAGCAATGATCACTGGTGGAGATTTATGTAAGGGATCTAATAACATTTCACCATCCATGGAAGAGAACATGATGGCACTAAACTTTTCATAATGTTGGATTAATGAAGGGGCAAGATCGTGTCTAGTGATCAGTAGAGTCTGAAGGGAGGAAGGGGGAATACACTAAAGAACCTGAGAAATACTAACCCTGTGTAAGTGAGTAGGGAGGAGAGTTTGAAATAAGGATGGCCAGTTATCTCTCAGGTGATACATTAAAGAAATATCCAGAGGAGTCAGTGGTTAAGGTGCAGGACTCCCACATGGCTGACCATGGTTCGAGTCCTGGACCCAGTGGCATGAAACTCACACTGGGCATGTGTGAGTGTGTGCCCAAAATTCCAGGAGAATGAAGGAGAAGGAATAGTGGCATGGCCATCCCCACTGGTGAGTGATTTCTTGCTTTCTCTTTCTGTTTCTCTAGCAAGTGCACGTGCCCGATAGCAAAAATCCCTCTCTTAAAAAAACAAAAAAGAAAGCAACAATAAAAAACAGCCAAATCACGATGATGAATGTCAATTAAGATACTATTGGGTGAGCTAGAGAAAAAAAATGTAGTAGTATTTACAGCTGTAGTCAAATGATTGCTGTTAGTGACATCAAATTCGTAGTTAAAGATGATCCACTCAGGAAATATGGCTGGCGGAATGAAAGATGCAGATAAGAGAATTGTTTCTCAAACATTTAGAATTTTAGCAAATTTGGGAAGGGAATAACAGTCATAATGATATTTAGGTAGAAAAGTATTTAGAGGAAGAGAGAGAAGGACATTAACTATCTAGTGAAGAATAGAGTAATGGATGCATCGGAATGTTTGGTAATATCTAGGAAGTAAGGGTGAAATAGAGCTTTATTTATAAGTTGTTGATGGCTACATCTCCCTATATTCCTCTGTAGGGTCATTGCTTTTATCTAGGATCTGCCGCGGAGATTCCCCAATCCGCCGTGACACTAAACACCTGCCGTGGCCTCAGGTATTGGCACAGTCCTGTGAAGCACACTGATACTTTGTGTAAACACTCATCTTTTGGAAACTTTGTGAAGTGTAAAGACAAAAAAGTACACATATTAATTGTGTTTCCTCTCATACACTTTATTTACCTCCTCCTTTTCTTTTTCTACTGTCTTCTATTCCCTTTGTCATTATCTAACACTGACAGATAAACGATTTATACAGAAAAAGCTCCCCATAGCATGAAAAGTACCCATATTTCTTGAACAAACTACAGCCATGAATACTCCTAAATGCAGTGATAGAGAGAGAGTGGGTATCAAAATGGGTTTGAAAGGTAAGCCAAATTAGGTGGGATAATTAGATACTAGATAATGAGCAAATATGTAAGCTTTTATTTAGTTAGTTTTGATTTACACTTCTCAGTGGGAAATCTTTATTAACATCTTTTTTTGTATTTAAATATTTAGGGGCTTATTACAGTTAAACGACATCAGTTACAGAATTGAACCACTGGAATCGTCAGCCACATATGAGCATGTGCTGTATCAATCTGTTAATAACAAAGTTGGTTATTCCTTCTTACCAGAAAATTACCCTACCACCCAAAATGTAAATCAGGCCTATAAGATTCTTGTGAAATCAGAGGTGAGTAATCTCCTTTGGGTCTTCATACGTTTGTTAAATTTACACTGAAATTTTGAGATTTAAATACATTTGGAAAGAAAATTTTAACTGGCATGCAGTCTATTAAAACTTCTGTTGCAGAGTATTTGTTTAAAATGTTTGATACTTATTGTGATAATTAATATTTTAAAATTTAATAGAGATACACCTAGCTTTAAAATCATCAAAGTTCTCGGAACATGTTTCCCTAATTGCAAGGACTTTTATACATACATACAAGGGGACTTCAAGAGTTCATGGAAAAATGGAATTAAAGTATGAGTTTAGAGATCCAGCCAGTGGCTGTGGTAAAATGTGATCTCTGAGACTGACCCACATGGGAAGGTTTCTGGTTTGAGTCCAGAGATCAAAGCCTTCTTATTCATTTCTAAAATTTTACTTGGAATCCCACCTCTAAGTGGTAACTCATCTTCTTATTTTACTATTATCTGTATCTGTTATGTGTCTATCCACCAATCTATCTATCATCTACGTATCTACCTGTGTGAGTGTGTTATGAAAGCTACGATGTAAGAATTTTAAGAATTTTTATGGAATTCATGTTCTCTAATTTACAGAAAAATTCAGACATTACACTAGTGAATAGAACTATGAAAATACAAGTCATTATGGATAAAGCCATGGTATGTGTTACTGATATATTTCGTTATTTTTTGCTTTGTATTTAAATTCAGGGGAGTACAAGTAAGTAACTACACTTGTTTTCAAAACAGATATATTTTAATCACCTTGTTTAAAATATGTGTCTCTGAGACCAGGAAGTAACACAGTGGCTAGGTTGCTGGACTCCTACATGACTGACCGTGGTTTAAGTCCCAGACCTGGTGGCTTGAAACTCACACCAGGCATGTGTTCATGTATGCCCCAAATCCCCCTGGAGGATGATTTCTTTCTTCCTGTCTGTCTCTCCAGTGAGCGCACATGCCCTACAGAAAAATCTCTCTCTTAAAAAAAAAATAGTGTCTCTATACAATAGGATATAAAGAAATGACAGTTGCCTTTGTATTGACAGAGGGGAACTATTTATATATTGATTTCTAAATCAGTCAAAAATTCGTGTAAATACTGTTTAACTTTGTATGGAAAAGCCTCTACCACATATAATCTAATAGTAGCTAGTTGCAGATACATTTAGATCTACCCAAAAGTTGGATGAACACTTCCTTAAATCTGTTTCTATCGTTTTTTCCCCCCAAAGTTTTTGCCATAGGGCATGTGTGCTTGCCTGAGAGATATAGAGAGATAGTGAAAAGGAAGGTGAGAAATCACCTCTCAGACAGAATGGCCATGCCATAATCCCTTCTCCTTCATTTTCCTCCTGGGATTCACATGCATGTGCCTGGTGTGAGTTTCAAGCCACTGGGCCCAGGGCTTGAACTGTGGTTGGCCATGTGAGGGTCCAGCGCCTTAACCACCATGCTACCTGCTGGTCAATCTATTTTTCTTTTAATGCAAGCCATTTCATTAATTACTCAATTAGATATCCTTATCATTAAGTATTACTGTTGAAAAGATTGCTTTATCATTTTTAACTATCTAATTTTCCTGGAGGAAGTTCTGCATTTTAAAAATGCGAAGAATCATTCAGAATTTAAAGTGGAGTCATTTTTGCCAATTCTGAATATTTGAGCCACGGTAGGACATGAAGGAAGCATTTTCTTACACTACCATGTCCAATAACAAGAACTGTTATTTAAAGAACTCTGCTAGAATCATAACATTGCACAAATATTTATAAGTCCTTATGTTTTAGGATTTTTTAAATTGAGTTTTAATACAGTGGAATGTTATTGTCTTTGTTCTTATTAGTGTTTGACTTGTTAATATCTTGTGATTACTGACATACTTGTATTTTTTTCCATCATCATATTTATGGATTTGTTTTTAAATTTTCATCTGTTGAGCCTTAGGAGGCATCATCTTTACTCACACACACATGCCACATTGTGTGTGTACATTGTGGTTTATTGGGGAAGTTCCCATACAGAGAAGAAGAAAAATGAGTCTCTAAGAAGCTTGACCTCAAAGAGTTGGGAGGACAACATCAGTTCTCTCGATATCAGAAAGGAACTCTGTACATTGCATTGTCTTTTTTGTCAAGAGTCTTCAGCATATTTTCTGGGGATTATTGAAGATCCTAAACTGCCAGTTTTTATGTTTTCAGCAAAAACTTAGAAATGGGTGTGCACATAATTAGAAATAATATTTTACAAAAAATATGACTCTTATGTCCTTGAATGAGGATATATCCTTGGTATTATTTATGGTATCATGGTACTCAGCCTCTGGGTCTAGAAAACACATCGTGTATTGGGGGTGAATACCTGGCTTCTTAATTTCCATATCAGTAAAGAAGATAACCACAAGTAACTCATTTTAGTGTTACTCATTAATTTATGCAATCTCTGGGCTTATGCTTGAAAGTTATTAGGGTGGTCCAAAAGTAACTATGGTTTTTCCATGGTTAAAATCTGCCTTTTGATATTGGATACATTCTTAAATAAATGTGGTTATGTTATGCATCATTCTAATGGGCATTTCCTGATTATTTGCTAAGGACTTATCACTTGCTGTTTATCTTGAATTTATTTTAGACTATAGAAATGATATTAGATTAAAAAATAAGTTAGAGAAATTTTCTTTTTTTTTTTCTCTTTTATTTTTTGGAGAGGTTTTTGCTATAGGGCGAGTGCACTTGCCAGAAAGACAGAGAGAGACAGACAGAAAGCAAGAAATCACCCCCAGGGGGGATGGTCACATCACAATCCGTTCTCCTCCATTGTCCTCTTGGGATCTTGGCACTTATGCACATGCTCCCAGTGTGAGTTTAAGCCACCGGGTCCGGGACTCGAACCGCAGTTGACTACATGGGAGTCCAGCAACATAGCCATTATGCTAACTGCTGGTCCTGAGAAATTTTCTTATTCCAGTTCAAAATGGGTCAAAAAGCAGCAGACACAACTTGCAACAACAATGCACGTGGCCTAGGAACTGCTGACAATGTGCAGTGTGGTGGTGGTTCCAGAGTGTTGCAGAGGAGATGAGCACCTTGAAGATGAGGAGTGTGGTGGCTGACCACCGGAAGTTGACATCAAGCAGTTGAGAGCACTCACAGAAGCCGATCCTCTTACGGCTACAAGAGAAGTTGCTGAAGAACTCAGCATCGACCATTCTATGGTTGTTCAGCGTTTGAAGGAAATTGGAAAGGTGAAAAAAACTTGATAAGTAGGTGCACCATAAGCTGACTGAAAGTAAAAAAAAAAAAAAAAATTAAAGTGTCATCTTCTCCTATTCTACGTAACAACAAAGAATCATTTCTCAATTCAGTTGTGATGGTGACGAAAAGTGAATTCTTTACGTAACCAGTGATGACCAACTCATGGTTACAAAGCACTTTCCAAAGCCAAACCTGCACCAAAAAATGATCATGGGCACTGTTTGATGATGTGCTGCCGGTCTGATTCACTACGGCTTTCTGAATCCAGGGGAAGCCATGACATCTGAGAAGTGTGCCCAGCAAATCAATGAGTTGCACCCAAAACGGCAATGCCTGCAGCCTGAATTGGTCAACTGAAGGGGCCCCGTTCTCCACAAGGCCTGACCCCACAGCACACAACCAATGCTTCAAAAGCTGATTGACTCGGGTACGAAGTTTTCCTCATCTACCATTTTTACCGGACCTCTCACCAACCGACTACCACTTCTTCAAACATCTCAACAACTTCTTGCAGGGAAAACGTTTCCACAATCAGCAGGATGCAGAAGATGACTTCCGGGAGTTAGGCGAACCTTGAAGCATGGATTTTCATGCTACAGGAATAAACAAACTTATTTCTCATTGGGAAAATATCTTAGTTGGAATGGTTCCTATTTTGGTTGATAAAGATGTGTCTGAGCCTACTTAAAATGATTTAAAACTCATGGTCCAAGACCACAGTTGCTTTTGCACCTGAATAGTTAGCATTGGATCAGTCTTGATTCTACTATGCCTCTTCAATCGAGCACTGCACTACTTTAGTATTTCTATATATAGCTGAATGTATTTAAAATAAGGCAGTGAAGTCATCTTCACTAATGATTAAGAAAGAAAATTTGTCTTTCAGTTTGATTTTATGGGTTCTGAAGTGGCAGGAGCAGCTGAGAAAGTTGTCCACATCTTTGCTCTTGTCAACACTGTGAGTATTTTTGTTTCATATTTAAATAGAAACCTTCCTATTAATGCAGAAACGTTGTATGGATAGGTATTTGCATTTTTATAGAAAGTGTAGTTCTAAAATTATTTTCATCCACCAACAGATTCATATCCAAATATAATAAATTGAAAATGTGACCATTTTCTTAGCTGTGTAATGGGATCTTTAAAGTTACCTAAAGCTGCATCACATGCATCTTCTGTTTTCAGATGTTTTCCCAGCTTAAAATGACTGTTATGCTATCATCTTTGGAGCTCTGGTCAGATCAAAATAAAATTTCAACAGATGGTGAGGCTGATGATGTGCTACAAAGATTTTTGTTATGGACACAGAAATTTGCATTACAAAGGTCTCGTGATCTGACATACTTACTAATGTAAGCACTTCATTCACATTGATAGAGGGGTTATCAAATTGTTTGTGTTACCTATCAATGTTATATGCAGCATTTATTATGCATAATAATAATCGTTACAAAGATTGTATAAATACTGTGTTGGTAGAATGCAAAATATAACAATCTAATAACCATGTAATACGCTAAGTTACACTAGGCCGTTGTTCTCAGAGTGAACGGTTCACTTAAGGAAATGTAATGAAATGGAAAATGGAAAGTCTTGGGATAAACTCAGAGCCTCTCTTGTTATAAAGAAGTTCCCAGAGATGAATAATCGAGGCCTTTATTTATTTATTTATTTATTTATTGAGAGTTTTTTTTTTTTTTTGCTATAGGGCGCGTGCGCTCGCCAGACAGAGAGAGATGCTCTCACCAGACAGAGAGAGACAGAGAGACAGAAAGCGAGTAATCACCCCCTGGGGGGGGATGGTCATGCCGCAATCCCTTCTCCTCCATTCTCCTCTCGGGATCTTGGGCACGCACGCACACGCGCATGGTGTGAGTTCTAAGCCACCGGGTCCGGGATGCGAACCGCAGTCGACTACGTGAGAGTCCAGCGACATAGCCATTACGCTAACTGCTGGTTCCCTTATTTATTTTTTTTGAGAGAGATTTTTGTTGGGCCCGTGTGCTTGCCAGAGAGACAGAAAGTGAGAACCCCTCCCTCTCCGTAACCACGCCACAGTCCTTTCTCCTCCACTCTCTTTTCAGGTTTTGGACACACATGCACGCACACCTGGTGTGAGTTTCAGGCTGCTGGGTTCGGGACTCAAACCACAGTTGGTCATGTGGAAATCCAGCACCTTAACCACTACACCACCTGCTGGCCTTGAAACCATCATTTTAATATTACACAAAAACTAAATTGGCTCACAGAACAAAATAATTGCATATAATGCTGGTCACACCCCAGAACATGCAAGGAGAAAGTAAATAAGACAGACCACTGTATAATCCCTGTGGTTACTCTCTGATATTTTTTTACTGACCTAAGATGTAACTAAGACCTACTTTTATTTTTTTGTATGTGTGTCTTATAAAATTTATGTAGATCCTTGTTTTACTAATTTGATCACTTTCTATGCCAAATTTAAAAATGATTCTAGAGATGAAATGACAGTAGGAAATTCTTTTATTCTTATATTTTAAAATGTTTTAAAGTTTATTTCTTTCATGAATGAGAGAAATAGAGACAGAGATGCCACTGCAGACAGGGGCTTGATGCCAGTGATGTGTCTCCCAGCCTTCGGCCAGGATCAGATGTGGGTAGGCTCATTCCTGGCATCCTCATGGGGGTTCCCAGACTGAAACTGGAACCTTCCCAGGTGAGACCACCATGCAGAGCACTGTGTTTATAGCTGTCCAGCTGTGCTACCATTTGGCCACAAATCCTGAATTTTTCTTTGAATCCTGCTCATCTAGTGATGACAGTAGTGATCATTTTATTGGAAAGACTAAGCACTACTAAATTTTGGACTGTGTGTCATATAATGTCAAGTAACCTTTAGAAGTTACATTTATAGGAAATATAAGCAATCTCCCCAACAGGAATTGATTGGAAGCATAAGTTATGATATGTGATATTTAATTTTAAAGAAAACATCACCTTATTGATGAATCCAATTCTTAAGAGGTCATCAAGTTGCTAATTATTTACAATGCTTGTATCCACAAGAAAACTTTTATTGTTTAGGTATAGGGACCATCCTCGATACATGGGTGCAAGCTATCGTGGAAAGGCATGCGATCCAAAGTTTGCTGCAGGAATTGCTCTGGTATGCTCTCTGTTCCCCTCTGTTCATTAGTGATCTCGGGCTTTAAAAGTATTCCTTTTATTTATACCTGATTTAATCTTTGTTATTTTTTTCCTTTTGCTTTCTTGGGTTTGGTTTCTCCTTGAGGTATAACGTTCAGCTGTTGATTTCAGATGTTCTTTCTTTCTGTAATGTATGTATTTACAACTATAAACATCCTTCTTAGTACTTTGTTTTTTTCAGTATCCCACAACATTGGGTTTGTTGTATTCTCATTTTTATTGATGTCTATGCCTATTCTAATTCTCACTGTGACTTTTACATGGTCATATTGATGGATTAAGAGGGTGTTTTAAAATTCTCATATATTTGTGCACCTTCAAGGATTCTTCTGTAATTGATATCTAGTTTCCTTCCACGGGAATTGGAAAAGAAATTTTGTATTACTTCAGTATTTTAAAAATTGTTAGGGTTTATTGTACTCCCTAACAAATGATCCATACTGGAAAATGTTTCATGTACAGTTATCTAAAACACATAGGGACACTTTAAATGTATAGAGCTGAGCGAAAAAGTCAATGTGGAAAGGTGACATGCTGGGTGATTTTAACTATGTGATTTTCAGAAATAAGCAAAACTATGGAGAAAGTTAAAAGCTCATTGGTTGTAGGGGTTTGTTGAAATGCTACTCACAAGGTTTTAAACATTTTTGCTTTTAGAAAAAATATGGAACTCTCTCCTCAAATTGTTTCTGAAGTCAAAACTAATTCTAAATTAAATCCTTCAGAATCTATATGTCTTTTCCAGTGTACTCTAATGCTTCCACTTCTCAAAATGCTTTTTTTAAGTTTGTTGATTTAAATTCTATAACATTGTATAAAAGCATTAATCTTATTTCATTATATGCCAATGCCATTTGGACTAAAGATGCTATGACTCAAAAAGAACCATTGAATTTTGTTTTCCATATCTTTTAGACAATAACTAGTTTTAAATTTTAAAATTTACATTTGACATTTAGGTAGTACAGCCAGAAAAGCTTCGTGAGCTCAAAGGAGTGGAGATGTAACTTGGGAAATAATTCTGTTTTATTTGTTTATTTTTTCTCTTTAGTATACAAAGACGATGACTTTAGAGGCATTTTCCGTTGTTATGACACAGATACTTGGAATTAGTCTGGGACTGACTTACAAAGATAGCTACAACTGTTACTGTCTGGGACCCACATGTATAATGAATCCCGAAGCATTGTAAGGTGTTGTTTTTTTCAAGTGTGTCTCTTCTCTTGAGAATTGTTTGTATTATTTCTTGATAAATAACTCATTGAACTATAACTTGAGAAAAATGTTAAATATATACCAATTTAAGCTGAACATTATACCTCAAGGAGAAACCAAACCCAAGAAAGCAGAAGGAAAAAAAAAATATTGAAGAGAAATCAACATAGGACGTTGTAGAAAATGCACTTCATACTTGTATTGGTTGAAAGTCATGACGCATTTTTTGCATGGAAAAATGTGTCATGACTTTCCTGACGTCCCAATATATTCAATTTTGTTGTTCTAGGGAGTATGTAGCTGTTGATGATGATAACTTCTTTGGGGGGAGTTTACTGGAATTATGTAGAAAAAGTGAAATTATGCTCACATGAAATTGAAAAGCACAATGGGGCTAGGATATGAAGATTTGTGTGTGGGGTCCTGAAAAAAATGCATGCCATATCTTTTAGACAATAACTAGTTTTAAATTTTAAAATTTACATTTGACATTTAGGTAGTACAGCCAGAAAAGCTTCGTGAGCTCAAAGGAGTGGAGATGTAACTTGGGAAATAATTCTGTTTTATTTGTTTATTTTTTCTCTTTAGTATACAAAGACGATGACTTTAGAGGCATTTTCCGTTGTTATGACACAGATACTTGGAATTAGTCTGGGACTGACTTACAAAGATAGCTACAACTGTTACTGTCTGGGACCCACATGTATAATGAATCCCGAAGCATTGTAAGGTGTTGTTTTTTTCAAGTGTGTCTCTTCTCTTGAGAATTGTTTGTATTATTTCTTGATAAATAACTCATTGAACTATAACTTGAGAAAAATGTTAAATATATACCAATTTAAGCTGAACATTATACCTCAAGGAGAAACCAAACCCAAGAAAGCAGAAGGAAAAAAAAAATATTGAAGAGAAATCAACATAGGACGTTGTAGAAAATGCACTTCATACTTGTATTGGTTGAAAGTCATGACGCATTTTTTGCATGGAAAAATGTGTCATGACTTTCCTGACGTCCCAATATATTCAATTTTGTTGTTCTAGGGAGTATGTAGCTGTTGATGATGATAACTTCTTTGGGGGGAGTTTACTGGAATTATGTAGAAAAAGTGAAATTATGCTCACATGAAATTGAAAAGCACAATGTGGCTAGGATATGAAGATTTGTGTGTGGGGTCCTGAAAAAAATGCATGTTTGAGAGATGATGATTTTCCTACTTATTCATAGTAGTAATTAAAATTGAGAAAAAAAGATGATAAAAATTATTCATAGTATTTTGGATATCACAACATAGTATCAACTATTTAGAAAGGCCAATATGTAAGAAAAAGAGAAAAATGTAAAAAATATGGAGGGCAGTTTGTATGTGTTTGCTATGTAGTGTTCTGAATCATCTATTGAATTTTTTAAGAGATATTTTTACAATAGGGTGTATGCACCTGCCAGAGAGAGAGAGGGAGAGAAAGAAAACGAGAAATAATCCCCCAAGGAAGATGGCCATGCCACCATCCCTTCTCCATTCTCCTATTCTCCTCTTGGGATTTTGGTCATGCGCACACCTGAGCCCAGCATAAATTTCAAGTCACTGGGACTCAAACTGCAGTCGACCGAGTGGTAGTCCAGTGCCTTAAGCAGTGCAGCACCTGCCGGTCCCAGATTGAAATTGATAAGCACACATTAGTACTGTTTGTCTCAAGCTCAGCAGACAGAAGATCTAAAATGTGCAAACCATCAGCATATGGATGAGAATTAAAAACACGTACAGATAGTTACAGAGGGAAAAGAGGTGTCAAGATAAAGTTTTGAGTACTTCTCATATTCATAGGCTGAGTAATTGAGGGAAGTAATTGAGTGACATGGGGCTGGGATCAGAAAGCAAGAAAATTCTAGGACAAGAATTAAAGTGGGATGGAATCTGATCTAGAAAGGCATGTGTGTTGGAAATGAAAGCAAGGAGCCAGTCTGTGGCATGGTGAATAAGATGGCTGGATCCCATAGAGCTGAGCCCATAGTTTGAGTCCTGGACCCAGCAGCTTCAGAAACACTCAGGTCACATGTATATGCATGCCTACACCCACGAAGAGGGAGAAGTGGGAAGGAAAGGATTATGGCACAGCCACCTCTCATGGGGCGTGGAGCGTGCTTTCCCACTTCACCCTCTCTCTTTCTCTCTAAGGTGGGTGTACTTGCCCTCTGGCAAAATTTAAACAAAGGAAAACAAAACAAAGAAACAAAAACAAGAGAGAGAATGGAAGCCAAGGGCTAAAAGCTCCAGCATGATATTTTAGCTTCCCAAAATTCTATCACAAAGTAGGGAGAATGATTATAAAAACAAGTAAATAAAACCAAAAATATATAGCGCAAGTTTCTCATACTGGAACATACCCACAAGTGAGAATCCTCTGACAAAATAAGGTGGTCAGGAAGCAAGTAGCCGCTAAGATCTTTACAGACCTGGGAACTCAGATTATGGACTAATCTATGCCCGAGAAAGATGAAGCTTCACTGGGACATGACTTTCAGTAAGATCACAGCATTAAAGGAGCCAGAATTAATGCAGCTTTTGCAAAGTACTGGTGAAAGGCAAATGAAATTGTATACATTTTTAAATATAAACCTCTGTGTTTTTGGTCTCTGTCCTAAGAAATCTGTTTAGAGCAAGCACATGTGTCTCCCAGATATGATTCCTAAGTGTTCTCCACTAGATAGAACAGGCGTATTGAAGAAATGACTGCTTTTGAGGCTGAGGAAAAAAAAAAATACAAGTGAGCCTGGAACATTTTTTGTAGGAAAAAAAATGTGATGTGCTCAAAAAATAATGGAGATTTGCCAAAGTTCGAAGAGGTTCAGACTGTCAAATCTGTGACAATTTGAGTGTCAAAAATAATGGTAGTAATGGATTGTAATCCATGGAATAAATAGAAAAACACGACTCTATAGTGATGTAAATTATATGAATGAATACATGGAAAGTGTCATTAAAAATGAACTATTTATATGAAACTAAAGTATTTTCTCCAAAGAATTAATAACTGATAGGGAAAAATAAGTTAATAATGAGGACCGGCAGACATACTTTCATCAACTACTCCAAGTGACTTACCGATTATGTAGTAAGTTGAAACTGTGTGCAATGAAGTAAACTCGCAGCGCTTCTGTGATAAGTCGCTAAGATGGCGTAGCTTCAGTCTCGTGATGAGGGAGTGTTGTGTCAGCCTCTACTGAGGGACATACTAAAAAGTAATTGACCTGCAATCATAAAATGTCTCAGGGTCATAAAAACTAACAAAAACATAGCCAACTAAACTAAGGAGAAGTGAAAAGAAATGTCAAGGTCGATTCTGAGCTGGGTCCTTATAATATGCATTGCCAATATTGTGATGTCTGGGGACATCTGGATGGAATCTGAGGATGGGATGGTAGTACCGTATCATTACTTCCTGAATTTTTTGAGGGTGTCTGTTGTGGTTACCTGTGAGAATTCATTTCTATGAATGCACTCTACAAGAAAGTTATTAGGACAGCATGTTGGCATCTTACTTTTAGCCTATATTTGCATAATTTCTCCGGGTTTTAGAATGTTATGAAATGAAACAAAACCTAGTAAAGTTTTGTAAAGTACACTTGAAACTACAGTAATTTGGGCCAACCTGTGGCATGGTGGTTAAGGAAGATCCGACACGGCCAACCCCATGCTTCCAGTCCCCAGGCTTAGTAGCTTGTGAAACATGGCAGGTGCATGTACAAGGATGCCCACAATCTCCAAAGGAGAGAGAAGTGGAGGAGAAGGGATGGCAGTGTGAACATTCCCCAGAAGGGATGTTTTCCCATTTTCCCTCTTTCTGGCTAGTGCATCCACCCACTGTTAAAAAAAAAAAAAAAAAAAAAAAAAAAATAAAGAATTTTAAAATGTAACACTGGAAA
>NW_006203553.1:353716-364434 GCF_000334495.1 Tupaia belangeri chinensis | reverse complement strand
CTGTTAAAAAAAAAAAAAAAAAAAAAAAAAAAGTATAGAAATTTAAAATGTGAAAGCTGGAAAAAAAAAAAAGGAATCTCAAGCTTGTACGTTTAATTGCCCTCAGTTGAAATACTTTCTTTGGTTAACTTTGTTGTTGCCAAAGAACAAGTAGTTATGATTTTCTGTTAACCCAATTGACCATCTTTTATTTCTTGAAATTTTTCTCATAATTGCTTAGTGTGTTTTATTTTAAAATGACCATGTGAGCTTCTTACAATAGTAACTATGCCTACATTAACCTTTACAGTGTAAGAGAGCTTACTGTATGTAGGCCAGAGATTGCTAGCACATGCCTCTTTGATTTCCTCTACTCTGGTTGTCTGACATATAGAATTACGAGAGAAACAAGCCTATTGCTTTTGTCTGCAACCTGTGTCAGAGTTACTCTCCCCTCAATCTTAGCTCCTCTCTTGTGAAGTAGTTCAGAGTTTATAGCATCTTCTTGATGAATGTTATTTCGATATTAATGTTATCCCATTTACCTGAAGAATACAATTTGATTTTAGACCATCCAGTGGTGTAAAGTTTTTTAGCAATTGCAGCATAGAAGAATTTAAAAAGATCGTCTCACAGCCTGAATTTGAATGTCTTCAGAGTGCAAAAGTTCCCAAAGTGGCTCAGCAAAGTGCTGCTCTTTGTGGTAATGCTATTTTGGAGCCACCAGAAGAATGTGACTGTGGCGTGGAGGAGGTTAGTGACAAACTGTAAGAAATTATCCACAGACTTGTTTTAGTGTTTCTCATGGAGCTTTAGATATAATACAAAAGGGAAGTATTTGGGATAAGCAGATGGCAATGGTTACATTGCTGGAATTGTATGTAGATGACCGCAGTTCGAGTCCCGGACCCAGCGACTTAAAACTCATGCTGGGTGAGTGTGTGTGCGCCCAGGATCCTGAGAAGAGAACGGAGGAGAAGAGATTGCGGCATGTCCATTCTCTCTTGGGGGGTGATTTCTCGCTTTCTGTCTCTCTGTCTCTCTCTGTCTTACTGGAGAGTACATGTGCCCTATAGCAAAAATCTCTCTCTCAAAAAATAAATACATAAATAAATAAATAAAAAGGAAGTGCTTTAAAAACTAAATGCTGTACTATTTTTATCAAAGATGTCCAATAACTAGGGAGGTATGTACCATACAATTACCAACTTTTCCTGAATCTGGAGATTTGAAGATTCTGAATACCAGCTAAGGATAGCAAAGTTTAAATAAATAAGATTTTCATCTCTGTATAACCAATAGCTATTTCTGTTTTGATACCATAAATATCAATAGCATCAATAATATGATCATCCCTTACATGATCACCTTAATTTCTCCAAAGTGATACTAATTTTTTAAAAAAAATTTCTTCCTCATTTTTTTTTTTTTTTGAGAGGTTTTTGCTATAGGGTGTGCGCGTTTGCCAGCAAGATAGAGAGAGACAGAGAGATAAAAAGCGAGGAACCACCCCCCGGGGGGGGTGGCCACACCACAGTCCCTTCTCCTCCATTCTCCTCTTGGGATCTTGGGCACACACGCACACATGCCCCACGTGAGTTTAAGCCACTGGGTCTGGGACTCAAACTGCGGTCTACTACGTGGGAGTTTAGCAACATAGCCACTATGGTAACTGCTGGTCCCCCGTGATATTAATTTTTCACTAAGTTATGAAATACTGGTTGTTGTCTCTCTCGAGTGCTGATTTCAGACCTTGTATCTGTGAGAACTTTATCTTAACTAGAGTCCCAATATTGTGTTAACCATAATGTTTGGTTGAGAATGTACATAGCCCCACCACGGCACATGCATTGCTTAGCTGTTCTTTATTTTGCACCCTTTCTGCTATCTGAGAAGTAAATATGACCAGAAATCTTTGTTTAAAAATACATTTAAAAAATAATCGTATCATAGTTTTTGTTAACTTTCCATTTTAAAGCAGTTAAAAATGTAGCAAAGGGACCAGCAGGTTGTGTGCTGGTTAAGGCACTGGATTCCCACATGGCTGACCATGGTTCGAGTCCTGGACCTAGTGGCTTGAGAATCGTGCCAAGCACGTATGTGTGTGTCCCCAAAATCCTCAGGGGAGAACAGAGGAGAAGGGATTGCAGTGTGGGCATCCACCTGGGGGATGATTTCTCACTTTCCCTCTCTGCATCTTTCTCCAGCAAGTACACATGCCCTATGGCAAAAACAAAACAAAACAAAAAACAAAATCCTGAAAAAAATCACATACTCTTCTGGGGTTGGATTTTTGTTCCCTGTGTAATATTAATAATATCTATGTTTTGAGTGTGAATGTAGTTCATCTATTCATTTTCTGTGTAATAATGAGGTCTGGGAATATACAGTTACTTGTCTTCCTTGTTTAAGATAATTTAGAGCATCCATAGATTGATTTTTCCATTCCATAGAGTTGGATTATGTCTCCTAGTTAACTCCTGATGTGCAAAATAGTCTCCTGGCTATAAATCTAGATGTGGAATTTCTGAGTTATTAAACAGGTGAATAATGCCTGAGCAATGAGAAATTTATCTCAAAAATAGTGCTAAATTATACTTCTCTCCCTCCCTCCCTCCCCCCCTCTCTCTCTCTCTCTCTCTCTCTCTCTCTCTCTCTCTTTCTTTCTTTTTCTTTCTTTTTTCGTTTTTAGAGATTTTTGGTACAGGGCATATGTGCTTGCCAGAGAGACAGAGAGAGATAAAGAGATAGAAAGTGAGAAATCACCTACCAGGCAGAAAGGGCATGCCTTAATCCCTTGTCCTCCATTCTCTTTTGGGCAGGCAGACATAGGAGTTCAGTCACATAACCATTACACCATCTGCTGATCCCAATATAAGATATTTTTAATAACAAATGATGTATTTAAAATGTGAGAATATTAGATCATAAAGTTGAAACTAGATTAATATAAACACAAATTGAAGAAAGAATTTGGGAAGGCTATTATATAGGCACACACACACACACACATAATGTATATATATATAGAGAGAAAGGAGTCTTTAAACAATTTATAGAATATGCATGTTATGGGGGCCAGCGGTGGCATGGTAGTTAAAGTGCTGAATTCTTGCATGGGCAACTGTGGTTTGAGTCCTGGGCCTGGCAGCTTGAAAATCACACTGGGTGCCTGTACATGGACACCCCAAAATACCAGGAGAATAATTGAGGATAAAGGATTGCGATGTGGCATCCTCCCTGGGGCGTGATTTCTTACTTTCCCTCTCTCTCTCCAGCAAGTATACACTATGGCAAAAACCTAAAAACAAAAATACACACAAATAAAAAAGAAAGAAAGAAAAGAAAATGTGTATTATGAAAAAGCAGTTCAAAATTTCCAAAAGTTTTTCCAAAAATTTTATGAAATCTCAGATTGCCAAAATAAACTCATACTTAATTCCATTTTTCCACAAACTTTTAAAAACTCTCCTTATAACTTAATTCCATTTTTCCACAAACTTTTAAAATCTTTCCTTATGTATGTTTGTGTTATATACATATGTTTCTATCTCTCTATATTTCTCTGTATAGATATACTATATGTTTTTATATGCATACACATATGTATATATGTTTATATACAGAAAAATATTTATTTTTTAGCTATAAATACCTATGTTTATATATAGACACATATATTATAGCTGGATAGCTTCATATGTATAAATATATATGTTTATATATAAATTTTCCATAAGTATATTAATAACATTATGTTTTTATTATATTTATATTATTAAACACGTGTAATTCCCACTGTGATTTGAGTCCTGGACCCAGTGGCTTAAACTTACGCCAGGCACATGTGTGTGCATGCCCAAGATTCTGAGAGGAGAATGGAGGAGAAGGGATTGCAGCATGGCCATGCCCCAGGGGGTGATTTTTCGCTTTCTATCTCTTTGTCTCTCTCTTGTCTTTCTGGCAAGCATGTGTGCCCTCTAGTAAAAACCTCTCCAAAAAACCCAAATTTTATATTTTAAGTTGAGAATGCTATTATTGTTACTATTTTTTGATAGTTTGTCTTCCAGAGAATTCAATGTTGATTGTCTGTGCTTTAACTTATACAAGGATGGGACTAGCAGTTGGCATAATGGCTATGTCACTGGACTCCCGTGTAGTTGAATCGCGGTTCAAGTCCCAGACCTGGTGGCTTAAATTCACGCTGGGTGTATGTGCATGTGTGCCCAAGATCCCAAGAGGAGAATGGAGAAGGGATTGCAGTGTGGCCATGCCCCCTAGGGGGTGATTTCTCGCTTTCTGTCTCTCTCGTTTCGGGAGCGTGAAAACCCCTAAAGCAAAAAAAAAAAAAAAAAAAAACCTCTCAAAAAAAAAAATACTTATACAAGAATGGGGCCTCAGTTTTAGATCAATTTAGATAACCTCTGTATTAATCCTGGTTTTCAGAAATCTCTAAGGGCTTTTTTACTGAATTGTTGGCAGGTAGTTCCTAGTCAACACTTAAATGTCTGGACTTTGAGATCTGCTATTAAGATCGTCCCAGGCCTGCTTTATAATATCTTGTGTACTATATCCATAAATTTGGCAAGTATCTTTTCTGCAGACCAGCCATGTAAGTGAGATCCTCCTACAACGTTGCAAGTCCACTACCTCTTTTCTTACTTACCTTACCTTTGTTATTGTCATTAATGTTTATGTGTGTTCAGTCTTCCATGTTCACTAAATACTCTTCATTTTCTTTTCCTTTTCTCTGAAAACAGAGAGAAAGAGAGAGAGAGGGAGAAAGCACCCCCCAGTGGGACACGGCCATGCAGCAATCCCTTTTGCTCTGTTTCTAAGTTCTGTCAGGATTTACGGCATGCACACACACAGGCTTGGCCTGATTTTTAAGCTGCTGGGGAAAATATGTTAAGTTTAAATGAAGTAGTGTTAAATATAAGTACGGAAGTTAAAAGCCGTCCTATACCTGTAGCTGTTAGAGACATCCTTTAGTCTATTTTGTACATAAAATTTATTTCACTGGATTTTATTTGCTTTTAGGGATGTACTCATAAAAAATGCTGTTATCCTAACAATTGTACTCTAATTGGACTTGCAGACTGTGGCTCTGGAACTTGTTGTGATACAAAAACTTGTACAGTAAGTTTTGAAAATATTACTTTTATGAATTTTTTTCCATTCTCATGCATTCACTTTTTCTAAACATGATCTTTCAAAAATGTTAGTTTCGTTTTTGATTGTCAGAGGCCAGGTGCGCGCATGAGGGACAGGAAGAAGCACGCCCCGTGGGTGGAATCGTGCGACTCCCTTCTCTTCTGTTTCTGCATCCTGGCTGAATTTTTGGCATGTATTCACATACGATCTGATTCGAGCCATGGTTGGCTGTGGTATTCAACTCTCTTAATCATGAAGCTGTGGGTCTGATTCTCAAATATTTTACCTTCTAGTCTTTCATAAGGCTTTTTTTTCTTTTTTAAATTGCTGTCATTCTACTATAGTTTCTAATAGCATAAATATATTTTTTCACATCATTAAATATTTCTTAAAGCATAGTTTTAAAGGCTATGTGTTGTTTCATACTGGGGTGTATATTTAGAATATTTCCCATTATTTGTAGTATTTCATTTGTTTTCAAGATAATTTAGTGATGGTAAATGACAGAACCTTGATTCATAAACCATTGATTTCAGGGTTGAGAAGGTATCTTTATGTTTCTTTCAACCTTCTTCTTAGTTCTCTTTTTCATTGTATTGTCGGACTCTCCACTGAAGACCTCTCTAATGATTACATATCATACCAATTTCAGATTATTTTGTTGTAAAAGTTTCTCTTGGTCATGACAAAAATGTTGCTCTTTATGATTAAATAACATAGCAAAATTATAAATAAACCACACCATGCATACTTGCCTTGCAATATTCAGGTAGATACAATAATAAAAAAAATCCCATTTTAAAAGTAGCAGAAGACGAATCGATGTAGAACATTCAGCAATTTGTAGCATATGAAATACTCAAGACACGCTTTGACAAGCTGTTCTTTTTTGCTCTAGGAACCTGTGATGAAGACAATGGTCATTTGTTTACAAGGTGCATGAAGGCAGAGGCCAGCCTCGGGCCTCCCCTTCTCAGCTCTTACCCTCGTTGCTTTCTCTTCACCAGAGCTCGTCCTTTGAATTTTAGTTCCAAATCCATGGGATTGTAGAATAAGATTAAAAACACAAAACAAAACAAAACAAAACCCAGTGCATTGCAACTCTGTTCACAACCTAAAAAAGGAATTCTTACAAATGGCTATTGTTGCTGCATTTGATAGAATGAAAAATCAGGGTACAAATTGCTAGAAAGGGCCTGAGGTATAAGAACTGAACGTGCTACATGACTGGGTCATCGGGAAAGTCATGACACATTTTTGTATAGAAAAACAGAAAAATACATTATACTTTTGCAATGACCCAATTGTTCTTGTTCATTCTGCTACGTGCTGTGCCATGGAATTTTGCTGCCATAAAAGGCTGACAGGTGTTGTACACTCTGCTCTCACTTTTATTTGCTGTGAGTGTGAAAGGTTCTTCTTTCTCTGTCAGCTGTCAAGTAGGCAGATTTCTCCCCAATAGATATTTAATCCATTTTAAAAATACACTTTCATCTTAGAGCCATCTCCATGTGATATGGAAGACAATGGTCTGTCCAGTATTTATTTTGTGAACACTGATCAGGGATGAGCATGTCCCTCACGGGCACATGGGCCTCCCTACGGGTACTTAAATGATGAAATGGTACCCCGTAATAAGAAGGATGTGTTGCTCAGTTGTGTCTTGATGATGAATATGCAAGGAAAGGAAAACAAGTGTTTAAGCCACGTAATAGGAAATGAGCCTGGCTGCACGTTCAGGTGACTCTTAGTTTCTAGGAGTAGCAATGGAGCAACAGGATCCTTACTCCAGGCATCATTCGGCCCTCCTTGCTTTTGCTGACAGTTCTCCGGGACACGTTTTCCGAACGTGTATGGAGAGAGTGTTGCAGCACCTTGGTCTTCCAGACGATAGTGCACGTTTTTCAGAAGACAGAGGTAGCCTCTTTCCCAGCGTCCATCCCAACACTGTAGTGGAGAACGGTCTGACTGACTTTGACAAATATGTATGTTTTCTTTGTCTCACAGATAAGGAAAAGAGGAAGTGTATGTAGAAAAAGCAAAGATTTTTGTGATTTTCCAGAGTACTGCAATGGAACATCTGAGTTTTGTGCAGCTGATGTGAGATCTGCTGATTTAGAACCATGCAATAATAGGACTGCCTTTTGCTTTGAAGGACTATGCCGAGATCCAGACAGACAGTGTGTAGAGTTATTTGGAAAATGTAATAGTTATATCTTCTGGAGTTTGTTTTTTTAAACTGTAGTTATTCAAAAGTGATAAATCCATTTTATAGAAATACTATAGTGTTAGTTTTTTTTCACTTCCAAATTTGCAAATAAAATTGTTCATAGAAAATACTTTTGCCAGGCACGTGTGCGTGCATGCCAAGATCCCGAGAGGAGAATGGAGAAGGGATTGCGATATGACCATCCCCCCTAGGGGGTGGTTGCCTCGCTTTCTGTCTCTAATGTCTCTCTCTGTCTGTCTGGTGAGTGCACACGCCCTATAGCGAAAATCTCTCCAAAAAAAAAAAAAAAAAAAAAAAAAGAAAGAAAAAAAAGAAAAAGAAAATACTTTGAACAATGTCAAGAGGTAAAATAAACCCAAAGGATAGGACATTAAGTCTTCTCTCAGGTGATTAGTGAAGTAAGAGTAAACAATGTGAATACTAAATAAAAAAGTAAATGACTGATTTCTCACTTATTTCCGCTCTATACAATCAGTTTTCCAATTTTTAAAAAAATTTTGCCATAAGGTGTATGTGTTTGCTTGAGAGAGACAGAGAGGGAAAGTGAGAAATCACCCTCTAGGGGGGACGACCATGTTGCAATCTCTTCTCCTCTATTCTCCTTTGGGGATTTGGGGCAAGTACTCCCAGGTACCCAGCATGTTTTTCAAGTGACCAAGACTGGGATTTGAGTTGCACAGTTGGCCATGGGGTCTAGCGGCCTTCACCTTCACACCATCTGCTGGCCTCTAGTTTTTTCAATTTCCAAGTGGGTCGTTTTTACTAAATGTCTCTCCTCCATGTACTTTTTGGTAGATGATACCCCACATTCAAAGTAGATGGCATTGAATACACAAGATGGCTCTATATTTATTTACACACTCTTAAGCTGTAATGATGTTGTTATTGTTTTTTTCTGAATATGAGTAATTGGAATTTTTCAATTTTGTTTTCAGTTGCTAAGGGTCCTTCCTACCTGTGTTCACAGGAAGTGAATTATCAAGGTGACAAATTTGGAAACTGTTATGGAACCAATTGCGATTTCAAGTATGTCATTAGAAAGTTATACATTTTGCCAATGCATGTGTTTATATTACGTGTGCTCTGCAGAGAGTAGCAGTGCTAGTTAGAGATGAATCTAGAATATGCAGATGGACTAGATGGGCGAATGGTCCAAATCGCTTTGGTGTTGCTATCTGGGTAACATTTAAAATTACCCTCATGTTTTGAATGGCTATTTATCTAATATTTTGTGCACATAGCTGACAAGTGGGTAATCTTTTCTGCCTTATATTTTCAGCTATATATTTTGTGGAAAAATAGTTTGTCACTGGACACATTCAAGCGTACTACCAATGACATATTATGATTACCAGTACACTTACCTTGGAGGACACGTGTGTTTGTCTGCACATTTAAGAGATTACACGAGAAAGGATACTACCTATGTAGATAATGGTACTATTTGCGGTCCAGAAAAGGTAGATACAATTTTTATTTGAAACTATGTGTGTTTGGGGGGGGGGTGTTGTGTGTAGTTGTGTGTGTGTCTGGGAGTGTAAGGATGAGAGAGAGAAAAACAGAGAAATGCTTTAAATTTTTAAATTTATGTTTAGTGTTAAAATTTTGGTTACTGCATCATGATCTTAAGATATAAAAATCAGAAATTCCATTTGTCAAAGAAGCTGTCCATTTACTATCTATAATTTTCTACTAGAAAATCGGCCAGAGATATTTAAATTTGTACACTTGAGAATGTAAATCTCCTTGTTAAGCTATTAACTGGGCTGTAATAGTTTGTGTAAGGAACAAGAGACATTCAAATACAACAAAATATGTCAAGGCAGCCTGGATAATAAGAACATTAAAGAAAACCCAAAAAAGCAAAGTATTTAATCTTTCAGTATTTGGCAAGGAGAATTAATCTGGTCATAATTAAAGTAACCATTTGTTTATTCACTAACCTATTTCCTAATAATTCTTCCAAAGCATAATAATCTTGTTAAAAATGTGGTCCTCACTTGAGACCTGATAATAAAACAGAGCTTATGTCAGGTTTATTTTCGTAACAATTTTGATAAACTTGATGAAGGATTTCTAAACTAGTGTAATTGCGAAATTAGTTGCTAGTGAATAAAAATGTACAATTATTGGGCTGGCAGGTGGTGTGGAGGTTAAGGCACTAGATCCCATGTGGCGTATTGTGTGGTTCAAGTCCTGGACACAATGACATGAGAATTATGCCAGGCACATACGTATGCATGCCCCAAATCCCAAGAGTGGCATGCAGGAAAAGGGACTGCAGCTCAACGGTTCCCTCAGGGGGTGATTTCTCACTTTCCCTGTCTGTTTTTCTCTGGCAAGTGAGAAAAAACTAAAAAAAAAAAAGTATACAATTATTACACATTTAATAAAATTAATTTACATATAGATGCCACATTTAAAGAAACAAAAGGAAAATGCAAGGGAATAGTAAGCATCTCAGAATGGGAAAACAATGATGTAATTATAAAGGAAAAATTTAAGGCAAATTGAAAATTACCATAAGCTTTTTGCAACTGGTCTGCCGCCAGAAGATAGGTGTCATGAAAACCACTGCTAAATCAAAACCAAATGGGAACTCACGCCGGGCGCGTGTGCGTGCGTGCCCAAGATCCCGAGAGGAGAATGGAGGAGAAGGGATTGTGGCGTGGCCATCCTCCTGGAGGGTGATTTCTCACTTTCTGTCTGTCTGTCTCTCTCTGTCTTTCTGGTGAGCACACGTGCCCTATAGCAAAAACCTCTCCAAAGGAAAAAAAAAAAGAATATAATGAAGTGACATAACAAATATAAAAACTTTTCACATAGCTTGTGATTAAATAAATGTAAACAATATCCAAGAATAGTTTTTGTTTTGTCAATTAATTAGACATTAAAAATAATACTTGATGTTCAGAAATATGTCTTATTATCATCCTAAGATACAAATTTTAGCATGTACATTCTGGAAAGTGATTTAGAAATATATAAGGAGACAAATACATTATCATGTCTTTTCTCATTTCTAATATAATAATGTAACGTTAATTTTCAGATATTAAGAAGTATTTATTAGCATTGTGTAATTGTTATGCTTTATAGAGAAATCAATCAAGATAGAATATATACCATTTATGGACTGGTGAGATATTACAGTCTATACAAGATGGCATTTGGTAATTCTTTCTAACATGGCAATTGCAAATACTTTTTAATGACCTGGAAGTATATTTGTAATCTTATGGTGACAGAAGTCAGGGCATGCATCAGATGTCCATGTCAAAGAGGCCTGCTTTGTCACCTCAGGACACAATGATGAATCAAAGCCTTACAGGCTAAACCTTCCCCGCCGAGATCC
>NW_006203553.1:330754-353617 GCF_000334495.1 Tupaia belangeri chinensis | reverse complement strand
CAGAGATCCTCTGCCTGGGCAGTTCACTCATTACTCCTGTCTAAAGGGCTAGTGTCCCCAGCAAGTAAAAAACACAGTAAGAGAACAAAGAAAGTAGAGGAAATAAAGGGGGAAGGAAAGAGAGGGAGGAAAGAAGGAAAGGACATAAAAGGCATGAGAAGAGGCAGACTACCCATACCTTACTTTTGAAAGGTTCTCCCGGTTGGGAATTGCAGTTGGAGTTACATTCAGGCATTCAAGGAGCTCTGATGCCTTTAAATATGACTCAGGTAATTGTTTTGGCCTTTTTGATCAACACAGGAGGAACCTTGAGCTAACATGACTTTTTGATCCCAGACTCTCTTTAATAAAAGCCCTAACCATGAATTTTCCCCATGTGGTGGGGGTGTTCCAGTGACCGTCTCCGTTTTGGAAACTGACCCGCATGCTGTGATGCTTTGTGACAGTTTAACTGGCAAGCTTATCTAAAAGATGACAAGCCCCTCTACAAAGCTGAATTCGGTGGTCACTAACTATTTAGTTCTTTTGCGAAGAAATGCTTTTCTAAATTTTCTCCCCTGGGATCAAGTGTGGTGTGGACCGCGTCCTGTAACTGAGATAGAGTGCTGGGATGGCGTAGGTGATGGGGAGTGCTGAGAGCTCTTGTTCTGGGGGCACACCTGCACTGGTACTGCTACCTGGCGCCACTCTTCTCATTCTGGCCTCTGCAGCTCCTCTTTCTGGGGTTGTCCTCATGCCCCTGAGGCTGCAGCTCTTCTAGAGCAATGTCCGCTGATCAGCTAGGCTCTCTGCTCTGCCGTTGTAATCCAGGGCATGCTCTCCTACTTCATCTTACCAACAGTGGCCTTCCATGTTGTTTTGAAATCCCAGGGTGTTCTTAAACCTCTCCTTCGCAAATCACTTCTTTTTGATTACTCTTTACTCACATTTATTGAGGAAGAAGAGACTTTTGTATATTCCAGGCCTGTTGATTTGATTTGGAATCGTTCTGTGACTATTTTCAAACTCACCAAAGGTATACTTTGTTTTCATTGATTATTACCATTGCTCAATAAATTTAGGAGCTCTTGGAAAGTAGAGTGCTTTAAATTCGCCCTAATTAACTTTGTGTCCTGTGTAAAAAATTGAACACATCTACTTGTATGTCTATCTATGCCTGTATGAAGATGGATATAGATAGAAGACAGACTTCATTTGCTATTTATCAACCTGAAGAATAGCATGAGTATTTTCCTTACAATTCTAATAAAACTTCTAGATGAAACACTAATAAATTTTAATAGTGATATATTAAGCAAAGAATATACTATCTGGAAATAGGCATTATTCCAGCACTCTAAGTTTGCTTACTATTGATTGTCATAGAAAGGTTCTTTGAATTTGTTGGTTATAGGACTAACAAAGAGAGGGTAAAAGTTTACCAAACGGATCCTAGCTCATCTAGGTAGTCTGGAAGCGACATCACACCTCAATGCAATAATTTCGGTATCAGAAGGATGTAGGTATGGGGCATGTAATCGATAAGCTAATCAATGAATAAAAAAATAAAGCCGACTGTCTTTTACTTACTCATTTTTATACACAGGACTAAGAAAAACTATGCTTGCCTAGACCACATAGTTCCCCTTAAAAACCAGATTTTTAGTTAGGGATTTTTAGATGTTAGGAATTCCACACCCCACCTCACCCCCCAAACTATGATGTGACTCCTTTGGGACACTGTTTGTGTCTCTTCTTTGAAGAGGACAGTTGCATATGTTGATATATAGTCGAAACATAATCCCTTGCAGTGGCGAGAACTAAGTGCTTTATAGTGTCTTCCACATTTCTCGTTGGTTGCAGAAGATCCAGCTACACATTGATGAGTTGACCTGAAGGAAGTGATGTCAGAGGCATGGGTCTTAACATTCCTTGGCTTCTGTTTCCTTCAGGAACCACCCAGTGAAGTGTGACTGACCTATTATTGCCTCAGTGACAAAGTTTACGTAACACTAGAATGGAAATAGTGCTGTGGACAGCGAATGCTTGCTGGCCCGACCTGTAGTTTTTAACTGATTTTATGAAAGCACTCTCAATGAACAGGCTGGTATTTGTCTTTTTCCTCATCAATCCATAATGTGAGACAAGGGTGGACTTTTAAGATGGTAAAATAAGTTAAAATGGAGACTGATCCTAAAGAGCCCCTGACTAAGAGAAATCAATGAGGCCTCATGAGGGGACCTCAATCTTACTTGATTTTACAAACAAAGGCAAAACCTACCCTGAGCTATTTCTTATGAGTACGTTATATATGTATATGTATATGTATGTGTATGTGTATGTGTATGTGTATGTGTATGTGTATGTGTATGTGTATATGTGTGTCTGTCTGTCTATATCTAGCTATCTATGTGTAGTTAGATTTTTGGTCATAGGGTCCATGTGCTTGCTAGAGAGGGACAGAGAGAGGGAAAGTGAGAAATCATCCCCCAAGGGGATGGCCACACTGCAATACCTTGTCCTCCATTCTTTTCCAGGGATTTTGGGTGCACACGCGCATGTACCTGGTATGATTTTCGAGCTACTAGGTCCAGGACTCGACCTGTGGTCGGCCATGTGGTAGTCCAGCACTCTCAGCACCACACTGCTTGCTGGCCTGAGTACCTATATTTTAAAAAAAGAGAATTTCAGTTTCTCCAACCAGATATACCTAACTAACTTGTAGTTATATAACGAGGGATTTTCCAGTGAGGTAGACAAATGAAGAACCCACGTAACTGTAAGTAATCCAGTATTTCTTCTTTTCCTCTGTGTTCATTCTATTGTAATCTCCCACTCACGCATTTTCAGGTGCACTTCTAAATCAGTTCTGGTTTAAAACTGTCCAATTCATCAGTCACTACTTGCTCGAATAAACTCCTCAGTGACAAAGTTTACGTAACACTAGAATGGAAATAGTGCTGTGGACAGCGAATGCTTGCTGGCCCGACCTGTAGTTTTTAACTGATTTTATGAAAGCACTCTCAATGAACAGGCTGGTATTTGTCTTTTTCCTCATCAATCCATAATGTGAGACAAGGGTGGACTTTTAAGATGGTAAAATAAGTTAAAATGGAGACTGATCCTAAAGAGCCCCTGACTAAGAGAAATCAATGAGGCCTCATGAGGGGACCTCAATCTTACTTGATTTTACAAACAAAGGCAAAACCTACCCTGAGCTATTTCTTATGAGTACGTTATATATGTATATGTATATGTATGTGTATGTGTATGTGTATGTGTATGTGTATGTGTATGTGTATGTGTATGTGTATGTGTATGTGTATATGTGTGTCTGTCTGTCTATATCTAGCTATCTATGTGTAGTTAGATTTTTGGTCATAGGGTCCATGTGCTTGCTAGAGAGGGACAGAGAGAGGGAAAGTGAGAAATCATCCCCCAAGGGGATGGCCACACTGCAATACCTTGTCCTCCATTCTTTTCCAGGGATTTTGGGTGCACACGCGCATGTACCTGGTATGATTTTCGAGCTACTAGGTCCAGGACTCGACCTGTGGTCGGCCATGTGGTAGTCCAGCACTCTCAGCACCACACTGCTTGCTGGCCTGAGTACCTATATTTTAAAAAAAGAGAATTTCAGTTTCTCCAACCAGATATACCTAACTAACTTGTAGTTATATAACGAGGGATTTTCCAGTGAGGTAGACAAATGAAGAACCCACGTAACTGTAAGTAATCCAGTATTTCTTCTTTTCCTCTGTGTTCATTCTATTGTAATCTCCCACTCACGCATTTTCAGGTGCACTTCTAAATCAGTTCTGGTTTAAAACTGTCCAATTCATCAGTCACTACTTGCTCGAATAAACTCTTTAACATCTTATCATAACTCAGTTTATCTTTTAGTAAAGGCTATTCATCCTATGTTGCCTAGTCCATCAGAAAACTTGAGGAAAACCAGTAGATTATCTTAGTAGATGCCTCAAAAGATATTCAAATTAGATTAAAATTTGGGTAGAGGAGTGTTATCATGAAATACAGAGCCTACATTATAAATTATTTTAAGGAATTAAAATAGTAGCTTTATTTAATGGATTTACTATCTGTCAGACACTGCATCTGTTTACTTACGTGTGACAAATTGTTTTGTGCTCAGATTCTCAGATAGGTTTACTTACCATCTTTAGTCCGAAGGTTAATGTACTGAGGTGTGAAAGGTTCAGTAACTTGTTCCAGGTTACAGTGCTAAGGAGTAAGACAAGATTTTATCATTAAATCTGAGAAAACATAAAAATGACAGAACGTGGGTATTTAACATAGATCATTGGGTCTGTAATCGGAGTGGGTCTTGTACTGAAAATTGGTTCTATCTATAACTCATAGTTTGACCTGAAGCGTTACTTTAGTTTTAATCAAATATAAAATTAAGATAAATATCTAGCTGAGTGTACAACATAAAGATTCATGAGAGTGCTAAGACACAGGTCCTAGTCATTGCAGATGATTAGTACAGGTGGGGATTTTTATAATTCTAATAAATGTAACAATAAATGTATACCTCTGTTTCTGTAAGGGAAAAATAGAATATTTGTCTGCATGTTGTGCATGTAATATTTTTTACCAAATACAATTTCTCACTTCTCTACCTTTAACGTTTTTGATGTTGTTGGCTGCTGTAGTTTTGTTACAAAGGAGTTTGCACTATTGTCAGGACCTTTCCAGCTAGACCAGCTTGCAACTCAACAAAGAAATGTCAGGGTCATGGGGTATGTACTAGTCACTCTCTTTTTAAATGTATTTCTTTTAATCCAGAATAATAATATAATAAGATTCAGACTTATCTGATATGGAAATTTCCTTTGGAAAAATCACAGTGAAATAATGTGTTTTCCTCTGTTTTGTTGCTAATAAAATAAAATACTTGGAACTGGATGATTTTAGAAGTAGAGATTTATTCAGCTCAGGGTTTCGAGGTCCAGGGCAGTTCTGGTGGGAGGTGTAGCTGAGAGGGTGACAGCAGAGCCTGACATCTGGGTCCATCAGTGTGGCTTTGATCTGGGCTCATCGCCTCTCCTTAGAAACATGACACAACTCATTCATGGAGTTTTGCCCTAATGACCTTCATCGTAATCTCTCCCAATATGTCCCAGATTTCAACACCATAACGGGATCAAATTCTCACCATCTTGATCTCCTTACAGCAACTGGACATAAGAATTCCAGAGGGACATATTCAAGCTATAGCATAGGAAAGGGAATTCCACAATTTATATATATGTACATGATATATATGATCACTCACATCATTATAGATTATAAATTGATGAGCTTTGAGCTTTGTACAAAAATGCAGTATAAAGCATAATTTATTAAGGCAAGTTGTCTTTAAAAAGTTCATGGAAAATGCATATTATAAAAAATATGGATTTAAAAAAAAACTTTTGCACCCAAATAAACTCTTCACATTTTATTTTTCATGAACTTTAAAAATTCTTATACATATAAAGTTGGGAAATGAATTTATTAAAGATTACATATACATTTATACATGTCTCTATACATGTATGGTTAATAATTCAGGCTACATATGCTTAAATATGTCCATAAACACAGTTAATATATTTATGTTATAGACATTGATTATAATCTACAATTTTTATGAGATCAGAGTTTCCTATTCATTCAGACCCTTTAATAATTTGAATGCTTCAATGTATTTTCCTGAATGAATCTTTCATACTGTATTGGGAAGGTCATTCACTCATAGATTTTCAAATAATGTTAAAATTTAACTATTGCAAATAGTATATGACACTATTGTATATTCATGTTTGTATGTTTATCTAAAATCTTAGATTACTAGCAATGAAATATGATGGATCAAACAGACAAAGCATTTAAGTTTTCTTAGGTATTATATTGCCTTCAAGAATATCATACACTTTTTTTACAGTTTTGTTTCATTTTATTAATTAATTATTTTTGTTTTTTGAGAGTTTTTTTTGCTATAGGGCATGTGTGCTCACCAGAAAGACAGAGAGAAACAGAGAGACAGAAAGGGAGAAATCACCCCCCAGAGGGGATGGCCATGCCACAATCCCTTCTCCTCCATTCTTCTCTTGGGATCTTGCACATGCATGCACATGTGTCCTGCGTGAGTTTAAGTCACTGAACCCAGGACTCGAACTGCGGTCGACTACATGGGAGTTCAGCGACATAGCCATTACACTAACTGCTGGTCCCATTTTGTTTAATTTTATAATCTCTTATTTACATTCAATTGTTATAGATCTTTTGGCATATGCTATATAATATGGTTTTTCAAAACATGCATGATGTATTGTAAACACATCAAAGAATGTTACCATATACATTGTTTTCAACAAAGAACCTTGCATTCTTGTATCTGTTAAGTACTTATTTCCCATGAGCCCTTCCCATCCAGCCTTCACTTTCAACAGCCCCTTCCATACAGTTTCTGGTACCTACACTTCCCCTTCCTACTTTTTTATCTTTGAATCTTTCAGTTTTTGCTATAGAGTAGAGATGTTTAGTATATATTGAGCTGGGATATACAATGTTTGTCTTTCATAGTCTAGCTTATTTAAGTTAGCATTCAATCTTCTCTATCCTCTTTGTATCAAGGGGCAGAATCTCGAGGTACTATGTGGCTGAGTAGTATTCTGCAGTGTAAGTGTGTGCAATTTTTAAATCTACTTAGCACTTAATTGCTGCACTATGGATTAGGCTGAGTTTTTTTTTTATAGATGGTCATGCTGTCTGCAAACAGACAGATCTGACTCTCCTCAATTTGGATGGCTGTTACATTCTCTTGCTCTGGCTAGGATTTCCAGTGGGGATGGTCATGCCACAATTCCTCCTCCTCCACCTTTCTCTCCTCCTCCATGTCTCTCTCCTGTCAGGATTTTGGGCATGCATGCACACGTGCCTGAGATGTTTGTCAAGCTTCCAGCTCCGGGATTCAAAACAAGCAGCTGGCCATATGTGATCCAGTTGCCTTAACCGTGATGGCAGGTGCTTGTCCCTAAATGTTTTTTTTTTTTTATGATAACATTCTCTTTATTTTCATTCAATATTGAATAATTTCTTAAATTTGTTGAATTATTTATTTGCATTCTATCATATCTTCCTGTCTTCATAAGGTCTTTATTTTGACATTTTTTCAGGCACTTTATAGCTTTACTTTCCTTTTATGTCTGTTACTGGATCATTTCTTTGTTCCTTTGGGGATGTTATCAGGCTTTTCATGCCTTTAGGTCCACGTGTTGATATCTGTGCATGTGGTGAGACAATTGCCTCCACTAATTTTATGGTGTGTTTCGTGGTGAACGACTTTGTCCTGGAGACAGGCCCTGTGATACCAGCTGCGTAGGGTGTACTGACTTCGGTTCTGAGTATACACAGTAGTGTATTCTCTGTGCAGTTTCCTCCCCAGTGTTCAGCAGCAGGAACATCTGTGGGCGCTTCCGGGGTCTGTGCTGCAGAGATATGTGTGGCTGGTCTGTCAGCTCAGACCTGGCTGCTGTGGAGGCAAGGGCAGTCTGTGGCTGTGTGGAGTTACTCCTGCGTCTCTGGGGGCTTTTGAGGTTGAAGGCAGGACACTGGGCTGTTTCAATCGCTGTGGGTGAGCAGAGCCACTCCTGGCACTGGTGTGTGGCTAGGCACAGGCTAAAGGCCTGTCTTGGTGGGTATCAGACGGGCAGGCTGGGATCGATGCCCGCCTGGGGTGTGGGGCAGGCTGGTATCGATGCCGACGTGGTGTTTGGCATAGGCCCCAGGTGGCCAGGACTCAAGAAGGCACTGGCAGAACGTGGGCTGGGCTCCTGCTCTTGAGCTGTGGAATAATCTGTACTGTCTGGACTCAGGGCCTGTGATGGCCTAGGGGGTTTTCCAGCAGCAAATACTCCAGGTGTCTGTGGCATCCACGGTGACTGCCAGGGGTGTCCTACTCCCCTTTTCCTTGCTTGCAAAAGCTCTTTGTGCTAAGGTGCTTCTGACTGGTGGAGGAGTGGTAGGTAGGGGGCGCCTCTATCCCTGTCTGTAAGTCCATTCTGAGTTTCTATGAATGCATGCCATTTCCTGGCTCAATTACTCTGAGCAGCTATCAGGTTTTTCTCCGGATGTTGGTTCTTTCTTGTGAGAGTGAAGTGTTCTAGAAACTTCTAGTCAGCCGTGTTGACATCAAAGCATGTGTTTGAATTTAACGTTGTGACCAGTGAGTGTCTTTTCCAAGCTGATGCCTTCTCTTTTACATAATAATTCAGAAAAATAGCGACTTGTCTGCCTGTCTTGCATAAATGAATGTTTTTTCCTAAATTACTTACATGTAATTTAGGGTTTTTTTTGGGGGGGAGTTCACTATTTTTTCTTTCTAATTCACATTTAATTTTCTTTCTTATTTTGTATTTACATGAAATTTTATCTGGATTTTCTATTCTCTGATTTTTAAGAAAATATTTAATGGATCTTTATTTATTTTACTTTTTAACTTTAAATATTTTTCTCATTAAGTTAAAAATATTTATAATATGCCAAATTATATTAATCTACTAATTTATATGTCACTAGTGAAAATCATAAATAATGCATTTAATTTTATGTTGAATGCAGATGTTCTTTTCTATTTGGGTTTGGCTTCAGGTTTGCAATAATCTTCTCAATTGTCACTGTGATAAAGGCTATGCTCCTCCGAATTGTGAAGAAATGCAGTTGTCACCAGGAGGAAGTATCGATGATGGGTATTGGCTTCCTTCAGGTCTGTGCCCAGTTTAGTTGATTGTTTTAGACCTTTGTGCCCTCACAGAAATGGTTTGCCTCTCCATCATTTTCTCTGGTTATTGAGAGTCTGGCTTATGACTAGTGCAACCAAAGAACTAAAACTCCAATTTTATTGTACTTAATTTAACTTAAACTTAAATAGCCATGGTAGCTGGTGGCTACTGTTCTGGACAGTGCCGTTCTAGATCATACTTTTAGCCAAGATTATGAGGAGACTTAACTTTGTTAAGTTGTTTAACTTACCCATGATGGAAAACATCTGCACCCACATGAGAAAGAGAGAAAGCGAGAGGAAAAGAGAGAGAGAGGCACCTTCAACAGGATCTCATCGTGGCTTGATGCCCTTTTCCCAGCCCTCTAGCCTGTCAGGATCTTGGGTACTCAAACACACATGGGACGTATTTTCAGAGTGGGAATTCAAACCGGCAGCCACGTGGCTTCCTGCTCTGCCGTTCAGGTGCTACCAACAGTGCCACCGGACTGGGTCTGCGTGTGCGCCTCTGGTGAGAATCCACAGAGCACATTGAAAAGACCTCCTTTTCATTTCAGCCATGGTTCCCAGGATATTTCTATACCTACAGCAGAGATTTAAAATATACATATAATGAAAATGATAGAAAAGGTCATTTTATTATAGGGTATGTGTATTCAAAGGATGTTCACCGTTGCTATGTATTAGGTCCCAACCAAGTTGTCTCTCTTAGTTAATCCTGAAAGGAAACGTTACCAAATCTTCCATACCAGTGGCACGTGAATAGTATGTGGCACGAAACATTTTCACATGTATTGGGTGAAGAGTCATAAGCAAACAAAACATAATTGGTTTCACTAAACCTTTGGTTATGTAGTTAGAATCGTCTAAATGAGCAGGATCCTTGCAGTATGAGCTCATAAGGCAAACATGTCACGGCTGCAACCAATTTCTCATTAACTACATGTATGAGCAGCTTAGCCTGGAGCTTGGAGCCAACGTGTTAAAGACTTGAAGGTTAAGAAAAATATGTATGTCAAGAAGGTTGGGAAAACGTGTCCTTTTGCCTCCCATAGTTTAGAATTTTAGGAATTGATGTAGTAGGTAGCAGAGAAAATAATTTCAGTTAATTTAAGGAAAAATGGTTGACTTTAACTTTATTTCATCTATATTTAAGACTATAACATTTTGGCATGCTTGGGACTAGCAGATGGCACAATGGCTGGGGAGACAGAAAGTGAGAAATTACCTCCCCAGGGTGGATGGCCACACAAATCCCTTCTCCTCCTGGGATTCTGGGCATGCACACACATGCTCCCAGTTCGAATTTCAAGCTTCTGTGTCTGGGACTTAAAATCGCGGTTGGCCATGTGCGAGTACAACACCTTGACCTTTATACCACCTACTGGCCCCAAGGTTTTGTCATTTTTTTATGATTTTTCCTTTTTTAAAATTCCTGATAGCATAAAAAAATTTTCCCTTTGTTTCTCTGGTTATATATAAGGAAGATGCATAGTTTACATATACTTGGTAAATTTCTCATAATACTTTTGCAATTGATTCATAGTTTAACTTTTTTTTTTTTCTTAAAGAGGTTTTTTGCCTTTGGGAACAGGTACTTGCTGTAGAGAGAGATAGACAGAGACAGTGAGAAGGAAAGTGAGAAATCATTCCCCAGGAGAATGGCCATGCTTCAATCTCTTCTCCTCCATTCTCCTCCTGGGATCTTGGGCATGCATGCATATACATATATATGTACACATACCTAGCATGAGTTTCAGGCACTGGATCTGGGACTTGAACCATGGTCAACCATGTGGGAGTACAGCAACATGACCAGTACACCATCTGCTGACCCTCATAGTTTAACTTATTATGTCTACAGAATTTACTCTTTCTTGTTGCTATTTTTCAGTTTTCTTGAGATTTATTTTATGAACCAGTATATGATGATTTATTTTGCCAAATATCCCATGTACATATGAAAATAATGTAGTTTTAGGCATAATGTTTTATTAATAGTTATTATTACAAAGGTGGGTAAAACTGTAAGTATCTTGCATAATAATCAATTTTATTTTATTGTTCTACCATTTACTGTTGTAAGTGAATTAATATCTCTATGGTTATAAATTTGTCTGATGTTTCTTGTATTTCTGCCACTTTTTAATGCATTTTTAAGAATTATCTATTCACTATTTATTATTATTGTTATTTTTAATTCAACCAGAGAGAGACACAGAGAAAGAAAGAGAGAAAGAAAGTGAGAAAGGAAGCCACCAGGTCTAGGACTTGAACTGTGGGTGACCACATGGGAGTCTAGTGCCACCTGCTGGCCCCTCCGTGCATCTTTGATGCTACATCATAGGCTACATATGTTGTTGGAGCTACTGCAATATGTCTTCATGATGAGTTGACCATTTATCATCATGAATTGATTTTTGTGTTTGGAAATAATTCTCAAATAAATTTGTTTTTCTAATGCTAATATTGTCGATTCATGAATTTCTTACACTTACAGTATGAATTTTATGTCTTCTTTCATTCTTTGTCTTTTACCAAACTATATGCTTATTTTTTTTTAAAAGAGAGATTTTTACAATTGGGCATGTGCACTTCTTGGAGACACAGAGACAGAGAGAGGGAGAGAGGAAAAAAATGACATACCCCCGGGGGGGGTTGGTGGTCACACCATAATTCCCTCTCCATTCTCCTCTTGGGATTTTGGGCATGCAGGGACACGTGCCCAGTGTGAGTTTTAAGAAGTTGGGTGTGAGACTTGAACCATGGTTGGCCATGTGGGAGTCCAGTGCCACAACTATGCCACCTGCTGGACCTTCTATAGGCTTTTTATAAAACAAGGTCTGATATATATATGTGTGTGTGTGTGTGTGTGTGTGTATGTGTGTGTAATATATATGCGTGTGTGTAAGTGTATATATGTGTGTGTATGCATGTATGTGTATACATACTAAGCAAGAAAAGAAAAGAAACAATAGAATAAACAATAAACTAACTGAACCTTATCAAACTTAACAACATAGGTAAAACAAATGGGACAATGTAGAAAATCAAAGACAAACTATAGAATGAGAGAATATATTTTCAGATCCTACAGCTGACATGGAACTTGTATCTAGAATATATAAAACACTTACTGACCCAGTTGTAATGGCATGGTCAGTAGGGGAACTACATATATGGCCTCTAGCATTGTGTAGTAGAATAGTAGACTTCATAGAAAAGAGGAATTAAAGTATTAAAGTCCAAATTTTAAAATTCAAATTACTAGTATAATTTGAGTACAATATATGAAAAAGAAATAAAAGCTTCTCTCATATTTTCAGACAAAGGTATGCCCTTGTATTTAAATCAACGTGTTCGTCATAAAAAAAATGGCCTTTTGATCAGTTTCTACGTTTTTCTACCTGTCCTCACTTTAACTGCCATCCTTGTTATTAAATGGGATGATATAAAAGGAGTTTGGAACACAGTGAGAACAACGAGCAATAGGTAAGTAATCATTATTTTTATTTAATATTAAAAATGAATTATGGGAAGAATTCAGATGTAATTAAGCCTATTATAAGAAGGAATGCTTGGATGAATTGGGTCAATGTTTAGAAATATTGAGTAAAAAGGTCTCAGTATTTACCACAGTTATTTTCAGATTTCAGACAGGTAACCCTCATGTTCCTCCAGGGCCAAGAGCCATTGAAGCTACTCAGGAAATCCTCAGTTCCTTTCAAACAGAAAGTCACGTTGGCTATAGTAAACTTAAGGGGTTCTGCCTACTCCCCGTTTTCCCTGCATTGGCAGACAGTCCTGCCAAGGAGATCAGTAGGGACAGGGAAGCAGATTTTGTGAATAGACTATATGGAAGGTGGGGGAAAGTAGATCTCATGGAATGACAGGGAAGACAGAAGGGTACTCTGCACGCTGCACATAATGAGTGTTGTTCTGTATTTGAACCATGGTAAGGTCCCTGTTCCGTTCTTCCCTCCACCGTAACACCAACACAAGCCACAACTGGCTCAGCCGCTGTTCAGGGCCCTGCCAGGGTAGAAGTGAGGGTACGTGGGTGAGTCTTGTTCCAGGCCGAAGGAAAATGGTTTTCCGTTCCTCACTTGTGTGGATGGAGATAGAATGATGCTGTAAAATTTCCGTGAACACCTCGGTTTCCCAGGGTAGTTCATTTTATTTATCAGAAAGTGAGCAGTGACTAGTTAATTCAGGGTCATGTTCCTGATTAATATGCATATTTATAAAATCCTCCAACTGTGATAAATAGACTTAGTTGGCGACGGCTGGCATGTCTTCCTGTGCTCTCACCGGACGTGTCTTGGAAAAATCTGGAGTTGCTTGGGTGATGATGGTCTGCTTGCATTTGGCCCAGAAAATGTATATGAACCCTTCCTGTATCCGCTTTCAAACCAAATGCCAACGGCCTTTCAGTAGCCAGGGCCTCTTAGTGCGTATTTTCCGGAGACAGAAGGAAATAGCTGTGCAAAGCGCCTACGCTTACCCGGGGTCTGCCTGGACCTGCAGCCCTGAGTTAGGTCTTCAACTCTGACCAAGCCCGACCTCATCACCTCTGGCTAAGCAGTTGTCGCCATGCAGTGGGAGCCTGGACCATATGACTGCCCTCTTCGACAGGGACTGTGTGGGTTGGAGTATTCCAGAGAGCGGGGGAGGTGTAGAAATACCACAAGGTGGAAGGCAGCTGACAAGACTCAGAGTTCTCATTAAGGTCTCTCATGGAAGTGAATTCATAGCCCCATGTGTAGCTAGCTACTCCTGTAGTTTTGGGTAGAAATAGTATAATCAGACAGATAATGAGGTAAGACTTTGATGTTTTGAGTGTAGAGAAGCAGTGTTATTTATGTTACTATTTCATCTCACCCTCTATATAGATAAAACAATGGAGTTATAGTTTGAATCTGAAGAACAATGCTTAATGTCTTTAGAGGTTACACTTACATTATAAAAAGTCAAAATACTGGAATATGGGGAGCAAAGTGGGAATTGGTGCATATTCATTAATTAATTAACACAAATCCAGGTTTTCTTTTCTTTCCTTTTATTTTTTTTTTAAATTTTTCTTGACTTTGTTCAATATTAGTGTTTGCTAACCCCTAAAACAATGCTATCTCTTTTACACAGTACTATATCAGAAGACAGCAGTAACCACAGCAACCAGTCATAGAGGTAAAAGTGAACTGACAGAATCAGAATATTGAAAAAAATGATATAATTCACAAAGTGAAAGTTTTTAGTGATATCCCAGTACAAGGAGATTATTATTTCCTTATTTGATCACCCCGAACCTTATTGATTGGCATAAGTTAAAACAAAGACTGAGCTGAAACAGTGACATTTTGTTTTATGTTAATTTAGAAATATTTAAGGTTAACTAATATTAGCCAAGATAATACTAAGTAATATTATTATAATAAATTATTTTGAAGATATTGTAAGTATTTCTTAAAGTATTTATGAACAGTTACATTGCCTTCTCATTTAAGGTTCTAATTGGTATATTTACATTAATTTTCTCCCCAGATTTCTATTTTTTTCTCATTGAGACTCTGTGGGTACAATAATTCTTATTTTATAAATGAGGAAACGGACATCAAGGATTTAGATGGTTCCCCAAGTGTACAGAATTTTTCCGTTTGTTTTGGTTTTTGCCATACGGTGTGTGCACTTGTCAGGTAGAGACAAGGACAAGGAGAAGGTTACCCCCCGCCCCCAGTGGGGATGGCCACACTGCAATCCCTTCTCCATTTTCCTCTAGCGATTTTAGGTATGCAGATACATGTGCCCAGCTGAGTTTCAAGCTGCTGAGTCCAGGACTGAACCATGGTGGGCCATGTAGGAGTCCAGTGCCTTAACCACCACACCACATGCTGACCCCATGTGTATAGAATTTTAGTAAGTTTTGAAGGTGGGGTTTATATTAAGGCATTCATACTCCAGTTAAAATTCTTGAATGCTACACTCTAAATATGCATACCCTGATACTTGACTGAGAACGAATTAAATTTATATTAAATGCTAAAAGCACTCTTCTCCCAAGGCAGATGGACAGTTCTTTAACTTAAGTGAGATGAAATAGGTGTGTGTATGCACAAGTAAAATATATTTGCAGATTTTGATAGAAATATTATAGTTAGACAGATAAGAATTTAACTTTTAACTTCAGAGAAATACACCTTCCATCTATCTAACATCTCCAAAGTTCTAATTTGTGTGATTAAAGAGCTAATGATGTTTCACATGTTTTATCTATTACTGGGAATAAATGAAAGCCCTGACAAATCCGACCAGGAGTGAGACCGAGCGTTCGTTATACACCTGCTGCTTCCCCATGTCTGACTCTGATTGATAGTTAACTTAGTGGGTCTGTGTTTCCTTATCTGCCACTGAACACTGAGGATTAGAGAGGCACAAAGTCTCACAATTTCAAATTTCAGCAATTGGAAAGCCTATTTATTGGGGCCAGCAGACGGAATGGTGGTTACGTCTCTGGACTTCCACATGGCCAACTTGCAGTTCAAGCCCTGGACCTGGTAGCTTGAAATTCACGATGGGTGTGTGTGCACACATGCTCAAGATCCTAGGAAGAGAATGAAGAAGGGATTGTGGCATGGCCATCCTGCAGGGGGCGAGGGGATAATTTCTCATTTTTCCTCTCACTGTCTCTGTCTTTTTGCACCCTAAGACAAAAACCTCTACAAATAAATAAGTAAAGAAAGAAAGATTATTTCTTCCACAAGCAAGACAGAGACAGAGAGAGAGAGACAGAGAGATGTCAGCCCCACCAGGATCTCAGTGATGCAGGCCACCCGCAGCTTCAGCCAGTCTTGGGTCAGGGCATACACACGCCCAGTGTACTCAGGTCTCCAGAGGTGACCTGGAAACATTCCCATGAGGGTCAGCCTCAGAGACATGTTTTACCATGTGCTACCATCCAGCCCCTCTTTTGATTTAAACTTTAAGTATCCTATCAGAAGACCTACTGCTCTTTCCTTGGCAAAAAATTTGAAATCAGATACCCAGATTTTCTATGAGATGAGCATAAAGCTTTCCAATCGACGTGAATAGCAAATCTAGTTTAACCTACACAGGCTTAGGCCTGGCAGGTTGTCCATGCGCTCATCTGGGCAGTAGCTTCCCAAGCACATGGATTAGGTGGTGCAAAAATAAGTCAGAAGTACTTGATGAATAACAGAAATATTAATTTATCTGGAGCAGAATTAGCAAGAGGTCTGCAGCTGTGACTAGCTCAGAAGAGAAAGACTTGTAGGGTCTTGGAGGTAATGAGAGCCATCTCTTCTGCTCTGAGTAAAAGCAAGTAATCATTACAGGATTTCAATTCCAAGGACATGACTTACATATTGAAAGGATGGCTTCTTGAAAATAGTTTGCGTAATGGCAGGAGTAGAAGTGGAGAAGCTACTGTAATAATTCAGGAGAGGAAAAACAGCGTTTCAGGTTGGCATGGTAAAGGTGGTCTCACAGATAAATTCTGAAGGGGACTCAACAGGATGTGTTGACAGTTTGCTCATAAAATGTAAGACAAAGTGGTTAAATAATATGTTCTGATATAAAGCAAAAAGATAGCAAGGGTAGACTATAAAAGCAGGCCTCAGTGGTTCCAGAATTTGTTTTTAATATTTCTTAAAAATTCATTTTTAATTATAAATCATGAGGGAGGAAATGTGCATAGGTAATCATTAGCAGAGAGGTCTCATAAGGAGTTCAGATTTCCTTATATGTGAATAAGGACATGAAGTATTTCTTAGGAGTAGCCCCCCCACCCCCAGGGAGTTGATGTGATGTGGTTTGATTTTACCATTTTCATGGGATAAAGTTCAGGGAAAATAGATTCTGTTGGGACTGGAAAGAAAGCAGCTGAGACACTGCTGAATTCACAGAAAAGGTGTGAGGAGGGCAGGACTGGGTAAGAAGACAAGACCAGAAAGACTTTGAGAGATCTGACAGAAGTCAATTCTACTGGGGCACCGACTGGATGGATGTGTTTGGGTTGGAATAAAAGAGAGAGCTGCAAAGACACCAGCATCTCCTACAGAATGAGGAGTGACAGCATTTACCATGTACCAGAGAGGAGGGGAAGACCCAGGCTGGTATGGAAATGGGAGGGAGAGAAGAAGGAAGCGGGTTTTGAACTTGTGCCTGTGGGACACCTGTAGGAAAGGCACAGAGTCCTTGTGAGAACACTCTTCCTCTGCAGAGAAAAACACGCAAATTAATAGTAATTTTTCTAGTTCTTGTCGTATTTATATCATTCTTTTCTTCTCTGTTTGCTTGTTGGTGATTTTCTTTAACTCATGTAAAATTGAAAGGCCGTATAAATGACACATGTAAATACCAATTTATGTGTTTCTTCTTAGTGGGGCAATCACCAACTATTTATGAAAAGGACAGTTTGGCTTACATATGTCTTGGATCCCAGGCTGAGATTGTGACAGTATGTCCAGTGTCTGATTCTAAGTGGTTGCTATACTTGTAGTTGTACAGTGAATTTAGACAGTTTTTATTAACAATGAAAATTTACTTTACTCTATTTCTTTTATGACAGTAACTGTGTAATATAAGGCCATATATTGGAGAAAGGATATTACCAAGAGGCTCACCATTAACTGGTCTGATCCAAGAATTAAGAAAAACCTGTTCTCCTCTGTTGTCATCATGGCTTAAACTTTTCAATTTTACAAAACAAAATAAATCCTATGACTGAAAGTATGCAAACTTGTATCTATGGATTCTTCTATTCACCATGGTTCTTCAGTAGCAAAGAAACAGCATTACCTCTTTTGTTATTATTATTTTTAATGTTTCTTTTTCCTTTCCTTCCTCCCTCCCTTCCTCTCTTCCTTTCTTCCTTCCTTCCTTCTTTCCTTGGAGAGAGGTGCTCTTGAGAGTGTCTCACCACGCCATGATCCCCTGCAGCCTTCTGACCAGTCAGGGCCACATGTGCACGTGGGCACACGGAGCGTGTCCATGTGAACCCTGGATATAGACCGGGGCCCTGCTGCCTGTGCCGCTGCAGCTGGTCCCTTTGTCTCTCTTTAGCCTGGGGAGGCTATTACATTTGAAGCTGAAAACATTCCACAGTTCACTGCTGCCTGTCCTCAGATGCCCGTGACCGTGCTAACTGCTCCCACCTACAACCGTACCTCTCCCGTACCCATGATTCCTCTCCCTCCAACCCCGGCTTTGACATAGTGGGAGGAAGACCAACCCAGACTGTTGGTAGCATCACTTCTTTCTGAAGGGAATAACTAGAACTGAGTTTCTGGCCACAAATACCTGTTCAGTCTTCAGATGATGTTTCCTTGTCCTCGTGTAAATTGAGATGTAAGGTATTTGTCCTTTGTAAGAACCCAACATAAATGTGTTGTCTGTGTTCACCAAAGTTGAACTTCACAGGTAAGATTTTTCTTGCTCCATTTCCCCCTCACACACACACCCTATTGATCTGAGTGTACTTCCACAAACCTCAAAGCATCACACATGGGTTAGGAAGCTATCCGCCCACCTGTAATCTGACTGAGACCTACAGAGGAGTCTCCACAAGAAACAAAAATGTAAAGCACATAATGTATCAACAGCTAAGAATGAGGGTTTCTATTGAGGATGAGATTCAATCTTAGATTTGAGTGAGTACAAGAATAAGAAAGAGCCTAGATTATTTTCCAGGACATACTCTAGGAATATTATCAGCTTTTAGGAGAAGCCTTTCTAGTGACAGATTCTAAATTGTTGAATGAAGTTTCTGTGGGAAAACCTTTGGTATGCTTGTTACATTGAGGGGATTAAGGGTTCCCAAAATTTAAGGGACAAATGCAGATTACTAGAAATATCGTTATGTTGAAAGAAGTATGGGATCAAAATGAAGTCTGTGTACTGCAGAGACGTGCAGAGTGTAGATCATGACGGGGACCAGAGGCACAATCAGGAGGGGCTCAGAAGATATACAAAGTATGAACCCAATCAGCCCTTCTGAAAACTTTGGGTATTAAATGATCAGACTTATAAAATCTAGTTTATCCATGTTGGGGCAGGTAATGAATTCTCTCAATACATGTTTTAAAATATGATGAGTACTTGGGAAAAGAAGATGGTGTGATGGTTATGTTGCTGGACTCCTGTGTAGTCAACTGTGGTTTGAGTCCTGGACCTGGTGGTTTAAAACGCATGTTGAGTTCATGTGTGTGTGTGCCCAAAATTCTAAGAGGAGAATGGAGGAGAAGAGATTGTGGCATGGCCATCCCTCTGGGGGTGATTTCTTACTTTCTGTCTCTCTGTCTTTGTCTCTCTGGTGAGTACACATTCCCTCTAGCAAAAAAAAAACTAAAAAAAAAAAAATAGTTCTCCAAGACAACCAAAGGCTAGAGAACAAAGTTGAGCTCTGTCATAGGAAAGGAATTCATGTTTGCACAACTGAGTTCAGTGCATTTTAATTATGTGACAATTATGTTAATCAGGATGCATTTTTATGCAATATAATGCTTTTATTTTGGTGTTTTTTCCTGGTTTTAGATCATCAAACAACATTTCTGTCACCATCTATGACTATGTATTTGAAAACTGATATTAAAAAACAAAATGAGCAGGGATGTTCTACCTTCTGTTCCTAGAGATGTTCTTTGTGGAAGATTAGCTGGTGTTTGGCTACATAAGAATATTTATAAAAGTGAGTTTCAACCTGCAGTTTATCAGTATTGTCAAGGTCACATATGTCCATTCATAACCACTGGGTCATCCATTAAACACATGGAAGAGATGATGATCATGTGTGTGCTCCACACATGTAGACAACACGTGCTAGCTGATGTTTACTGTATCAAGTTGTGTTCATCATAAGGTGTGGTATTCATTGATAACTATCACGTTTTTACTGAGTGGATCTGAACTGGGTACTGACAATAGTTTACCATACAATATTAAACTAAGCCTCGGGTTCAATAATGTATGCTTACAGACAAAACCTCACACTGTTAGGGATCATGTTATCTGTAATATCCATCGTGTTTTGGATAATTGGTGAAGTTGTGGATAATTTTATGGATAGAGGCAAAGCCTTGAACTGGTTCCTATGGTAGCTAATTTTTCTATCTTGGGTTAGCGGTCCTTACTGCATAGGAAACCTGCTGTTGTGGGGGCCACATTCTAAAGTGGATCCCAGGGATCCTGCTTCCTGGTGTTCATGCCTGGTGCAGTCCCTTCCGTGTAATGCCTTCCCTTTGTGGGCTGCATCCAATGGCTTACTTACACCAGCCCGAATAAGTCAAATGTGATGGAATATCACAGGAGACAATGATGTCTGTTTCCCATGAACTCTGTCTCCTGTCTTCTTACACGGCTTGCTTGGGGGCTGAGTTGTCATCTTGTAGAAGGCCACAAAGAAAGCAAGTGTGGGATTCTGGGTAATGAGGCACTCAATGCAGTAACCCCTGAGGAACTGGATTCTGACCACACGTGAGTTATGGAGATGATCTTTCTATTTTAGAACTTTAGAAGAGACATCAGTCCCAGATGATACTTTGATCATGGCTTTATAAGAGACTGAAGCAGAGAACCGCAATAAGATGGATCACTCTTTTGACCCATAGAAACTATAATTTAGTAAAAGTGTATCATTTCATGGTAATTTATTATGCATTTGTAGATAAGTGATATATTGATAACTGGAAATTTGGTGCACCTGTGCAAATATCTGAAAATGTAAGTGTCTGGAGAACCAAAAAGAGGAAGAGCTATGGAAGAATGTTGACTGCCATGACAGAGGAAGCTCTAATTGCTTGGGGCAGACCAACCATGAGTACAACCCTGGGTTCTGGGGACCTTGCTGATAAGGGCTCAAGAAGTAGTGAGGAATGAATTGTTGGAAACTCGAGGAAGAAGGACCCTTTTTATTTAGTGGCGTACAATTTAGCATGTTGTCCTCTGCATGATGTAGAAAGAAAATATATTTAATGAGGTTGATAATCTAACTCTTACGGGCAATATAAAATATGAAAGGAAAGAAATTGAGATGCGAACTCTTAAACAGAAAGTAACCACAACTTGGTCATACCAAAACTTCTCACTTACTCCAGACAAGAAACGTTGTTAAAATTAAGAAACAGAGTAGAAGTAATGTCAGGGTATCATGGCCTAGAGTCAAGGCCAAGAGGGAGACTGTAAAAATAGTTCAGAGTTCAGAAAGATCAAAGAATCAAGGTATTATTCAGTTATGCATATATCCCCTGAAAAAGAGTAAGGGTGTTTCTAAAAATAAAGGGGGGGGGGCATCTGTTAGCCTATGGCGTGGTGGTTAAGGGGGCTGGACCCCATGTGACCAACTGCGTGGTTTGAGTCCTGGACATGACTGCTTGAGGAAAAACCATGCGCGCGTGTGTTTATGTGTCCAAAATCCCTAAAGGATGGAGAAATGGAGAGGAGATTGCAGTGTGACCATGTCCCACGACAAGTTCTTTCTCACTTATCTCTTTCTCACCTATCTCTTTCTTTCTTTGGTGAATGCATATTCCCTCTGGCAAAAATTAATAATTCAAAAAGAAAAAACATGGGGCCTCTGGAAGTTTTGGTGCCTTGTCTTTTAGCCACCTCAGTAGAAGCACAAAGTAGGAAAGGACTCCTTTCAGCGAAATTTTTAGTGTGGCTTGGGTTTAATTAATGCATCTCAATGAGATTCACAGGAAGCCCACAGTTTTCGAGAACTCTGAGCAGACATACTGCCATCAAGGATGAAATGGACAAAGAAAACACAGTAAAGTGAGGCCATTAACCCTCCCTCCCCCCAGCTCTACCAGTAGGGAGCAGGCTGAGACGATGGCCCCACTGCACATGCAAACACTACCTTTCATGAAAAAGGAGGGAATACTGAACATGTGCTGAGGATGTGAACTCAAGAGCCAAGAGAGGCTATTCACAGACATGAACACCTCATCAAGGAACTCTCAGCATGTACCCGGATGTGTTTCAGAACTGCTATGAGCCAGAGATTCCTTTTCATCTCCCTCCAACCTCCTTGAATAGAAACGTTTACAGAACTTATTCTGTGTCTGTCTGGACATTATATATTGGTGTTGCTGGGGACAGAGAATTCTTGAATCTCTCATTTCTACAAACGAAGGATCACAGCTCAAGAATCTATACCAAGGAGATTAGTCCACAGCTAGAGAGAATTCCATTAAAGAGATAGGCCTTGAACTGATGGTACAATAGAATGAGACTTTTGACAACCTCTGGGATAAGAGTTTACATGTGTAGAAGATACATAATGTTAGAGGATTGTAGTAATCTGCTTTTAAAATCCACAGGTTTCCTAGAGACAAAAATGTACAAAACTGAATGAATGAATGGATTTCAATTGTTTTTAGAGTTAGTTCACAGTTGTAAGTTTTGGTTACCTCACAGTTAACTTATAAATCAATACCAAGCTAATAAGACACATACATACTTCCATAGTTAGCTTGCTGTTTGGGATCTGACGTTTTTCTGAGGAACAAATTTATAATGGAAAATTTGATTTTTTCACTGTTTATGTGTATTTTGACCTAACAAAGTAGAAAGTCAGTAGTAGATACGGTTTAGACAGTTAGTTGCCCCTAAACACATGGTGAAGTTCTACTCTTTTCTGTTTTACTTCAGGCCAGTAATTCATCCATTGTACCAGAAAACTATGAGATGAAATTTTTAATTTTTTTTTTTTGTTTTTTAAAGAGAGATTTTTGCTATTACCAGCAAATGGCCTTGAGAAGAAAGTCTGTTTTTTAACCCTAATATTACTCCTAAATGTATTGGAAATGTCGAAGTTCTGGAAAATAAAGCTCATGTGCGCAAAAGGGCAGGCCCCCATGCGCCTGTGCATGCGCGGTGAGCTGTGGAGGATGTGGGTGGGTTTCTGGGCCTGCAATTCTGGTCTCCACGATCTGGGGCACCAGGACAGTGCTGGAGCCTCCGCCACCTCCAGCCTAGAGAGCACTGGGCTCCTCTCAGCCTCCCCCATAAGCCAGTGGCCACGAGCCGCCTCCGCCGTTCCACTCCAACGGCCATCGCGGTGGCCAGGCCCGCCACACAAA
>NW_006203553.1:304316-330524 GCF_000334495.1 Tupaia belangeri chinensis | reverse complement strand
CGGGCTGTGTGTGTGTGTGTGTGTGTGTGTGTGTGTGTGTGTGTGTTGAAGTCGGGAGTTTAGAGTGGCCAGAGATGCGAGACAAGTGGAGAAGGGAGGCGCTGTGCATGGGAGAACGCTCAGTGACTCTCCTCCTCGCAGGGTCTGAAACACCACTTCTGCAAATCACAGTGCCACGGAGGGCAGACGCGAACACCAGTGATGTCAGTGATCCAGAATCTCATGTAAGTTAGAAATCGTCTGGTTTAAAGGTAGGGCTGTTTGATTTTTACTGCGCTACCTGGTCCTAATCAACTCAGACATAGCCCTTGATGCGATTTTGTGCTGTAATTGTGCTAGAGAGTTGTTTGTTCTGTGTGAGGGCAAATGTTTAGATTTCTTTCTTTTCTTTTTTTTTTCTTTTTTTGAAGAAAAGTTTTTGCTATAGGGCAGTGAGCTTGCTATAAAGACAGACAGAGACAGAAAGGGAGAAATCACCCCCCAGGGGGCATGGCCACCCACTAATCCCTTCTCCTCCAGTCTCCTCTCCGGATCTTGGGCATGCAAGCACCGTATCCAGGCATGAGTTTAAGCCTCAGGGTCTGGGGCTCCAACCATGGTCAACTACGTGGGAGTCCATAACATAACCATGATGCCACCTACTGGTCCCAAGTGTTTGATTTTTCTTTTCATTTCTCTTCTGTATAATTTTATGCAACTATTTTAAAATAGAGACTCAGAAAAAAATGTCCCAAATTTCTGTAACTCAAAATAATATGCATTGTTTAGGAATCGTTTTTCAGAATGTATGCACATTAAATATCTATTTTCATGTAAGTGATGTCATAGTAATATTTATCTTGTAACGTGATTTTAAAATGACCATATAAAAAGAACTTCTTGGGGCGGGCAGGTAGCATGGTAGTTAAGGGTCTTGGACTCCATATGGCCTACTGCAGTTCAAGTCCTAGACCTGGTGGCTTGCTTTCTCACTCTCCCTCTCTTTCTCTCTTCTCAGTCTGTCCCTCTCTGGTCAAATTAAAATAAATAAATAATATAAGAATTTTTAAAAAAGAAAAATAATGAAAAAAAAAAGAGACCACCTTTGGGACCCGCAGGTGGCATAGTAGTTGAGGCACTGGACTCCCACATGACTGACTGCAGTACAAGTCTCAGACTTGGGGACTTGCTCTCTCACGTCCCCCCCCCCCAATCTCTCTCTCGTTCTCTGGTGGGTGCATGTGCTCTTCGGCAAAGTAAAAAAGAAAAAAAATTATAAATAAAATAATTCTTTAAGATAAAATGACTTCTTGTTTATATGTACATTACATATATGAAAGTCTTTGTAAAATTAATGTCATTTTTTTTTTGGAGAGAGTTTTCACTGTAGGGCGCGTGCGCTCACCCAACAGACAGAGAGACAGAAAGCGAGAAATCACCCCCCAGGGGGGATGGTCACGCCGCAATCCCTTCTCCTCCATTCTCCTCTCGGGATCTTGGGCACGCTCGCACACGCGCCCGGCGTGAGTTTTAAGCCACCGGGTCCGGGACACGAACCGCGGTCGACTACGTGGGAGTCCAGCGACATAGCCATTACGCTAACTGCTGGTTCCCAAATTAATGTCATTTTTGATCTGAAGAATGAAGTGTGTACATTGTAAGATTAAATCTAGGTAGTACGAAGTTGCGAACAAAGTGAATGTCCACCCCAGTTGCAGTTTCTAAAGGTAGTAAATTTGAACTAAATGTGTATTTAGACATGTACATACACACATTTATTTTCAGTGATCATGCAGGAGGATCAGTGGATTTTTATTGATAAATTAGGATTACTTTTAGGATAATAATATAGCTCAGTTTCACAGCTGCAGAATATGTTATAATATGATTATATTGTTATTTTTTTGATATGTAGATAGTTTCATAAATGTTCTTTTATAGTTATCTTGGCAGGATCAATGAGAAAGCCATTACGAAAGTTTTTGGAGGCCCAGCTGTGGTGGCACAAGCAGTAGGGTAGTGCAGTGAGGCTGGGGCCCTACGGGAGGGCCAGGAGGGGATCCCACCCACTTGACCTGGTGTGGCTGTGCTTCTAGATAAGTGGGAGGCAGGAGTAGAGGCTTGCATCTGAGTCCTTGTACAAAACAAAACAAACAAAAAACCTTCTGTCTCTTTCTCCCTCTTTCTCTCATAATTTTTGTTAATTGTTATAGGATGTGTGTACTTACCAGAGAGAGAGAGAGAGAGAGAGAGAGAGAGAGAGTCAGAGAGAGAGAAGGCCAAAGGCTTTCCCCCCAGACCCTGCCCCTCTATTCCGAATGGGGTGTGATCATGTTGCAGTCCCTTTCCTCCATTTTTCCATCCTGTAGGGGATTTGGGGCTTGCACACGCAGGTGCCTGGAATGGTCTTCATGCTGCTGGGGCTGCTGACGATGTGGGATCCAGCTTCCTTAATTACTAGGCTATGATTGCAAGATATCTTCCAGAAGAGTTGCATAATTTTTGTCTCCTATTAAGAATGATGATGCATATCTTCTTAAACCTTCACAGGCCAGTCTTATCTCTGCTAATGTGACCATCATAATGAAAGCCTTATTTATTTTTTATTTTTATTATTTTTTTTGCTATAGGGCACGTGCACTCGCCGGACAGAGAGAGAGAGAGACAGAGAGACAGAAAGCGAGAAGTCACACCCCAGGGGGGATGACCACGCCACAATCCCTTCTTCTCCATTCTCCTCTCAGGATCTTGGGCACGCACGCACTTGCGTCCGGCGTGAGTTTAAGCCACCGGGTCCAAGACTCGAACCATGGTCGACTACATGGGAATTCAGTGACATAGCCATTACGCTAACTGCTAGTCCCAGAAGGCCTTATTTTTAATTGATATTTTTATTATGTTTTAAGATAATATGTATGTGTGTTAAGATGTTGAAAAATAGTATATATTAAAATGTTTTAACATCTAAAATTAGTGAAAAAAGTAAATTAAATTTAAATAGCCTTACTTACAACAGTAAAAGTTGATTTCTGACTAGAATAGGACAGCAGCTATTTTAGAAAGATATTCTAAGAAAAATGAAAAGGAAAAGGTAAAATACTGGAAAAGAGAACTACAAAAAGGAGTCAACAGAACCATGAAAAATGGATGCCCATAGCTTGCAATTAGAACAAAATATTCAAATCTATTAAAAAAGTCGTAAGTTGAATAAGATGAAATAAACAGAAGTGAAACACCGAAATGCTACTCCCTCACCCCTGTTCCTAGCTGTACCAACTCTAGACAGATGTGTGTAATTTTATCAAATGCACAAGTCTGAAAAATTCTTACATATTGAAATTCCTGCATGTACTCACCTAGATCGGAATTCTCAGAAAGTTCTTTTGCCTTTTTCTGACAACAACCAACTTCACTATGTTGTCATCTTGAACTTCATCTGGAAGGGATTACACAGTGGTACTTATTTTGCATGCCTGGGTTTTTTCATTCAGTCTACTGTTTTTAAAGTTCACCCATGCTGTTGAGGGTATCAAGCAATTCATACATTTTCTGGTTGTATGGTATCCTCGAAATTGAATTACTAACTTGTTGATGAATGTTGTCTTTAGTTTGTAGACATTATGAATAAATCTGCTATGAAGAAACAGCCATCATTGATAATATGGTTAGACACGCACATTTCTAGTAACAAAATGCTGGTTGGTTTACAGAATATGAGCACATTTATATTTAATAAATATGGTAAATTATTTGCTAAAGTGGCTGTACTATTTTCTCTCTCCACTAGCAGTGGAGAGAGACTTAGTTGTTCTATGCCCTTTGTAGTCAGTAGGTGTGGTCAGTCTTCGGCTGCTGTTTATAATGTGTTGGTTTTATTGTGTTTTCTCTTTCCTTTTTGAAGTATTATGTATCGTATGGCAGTGATGATGAGTATTAGTTGAGTATTTATGGGTCAACTGACTGAATTAAAATGATCGTTCTTTGGTCTAATATTGCCTTTTAAAAGTTTTTTTGATGACATCTTAGAGTAAACAATAGCTTTTAATTTTGATGTTTTCCAGTTAATCAAATACATATTTTATAGCTGCTTTTTTTTATCTTCTATTTCAGAATTACTTGGCAACACAAAACCATGAAATGGTCTAATATATTTTTATAAATAGATTTCTGGGATTGTACTTTGGATAGCATTCGGCGTACAAATAAATTTTAATTCAAGCGAAATGTCAATAATTTCAGACTTTACAGTTCATGAACTTAATCCATCATTTCCATTTATTTGTCTTGCTTAATTTTTCTTTGCCAAGTTCTGTAGTTTTTATTTAGAGGCCCTGCATATCTTTTCATGTTTTTTTTTTTTTTTTTTGAGAGAGATTTTCACTGTAGGGCGCGTGCGTTCGCCAGACAGACAGAGAGAGACATAGAGACAGAAAGCGAGAAATCACCCCCCCAGGGGGGATGGTCACGCCGCAATCCCTTCTCCTCCATTCTCCTCTCGGGATCTTGGGCACGCACGCACACGCGCCCGGCGTGAGTTTTAAGCCACCGGGTCCGGGACACGAACCGCGGTCGACTACGTGGGAATCCAGCGACATAGCCATTACGCTAACTGCTGGTTCCCCATCTTTTCATGTTTTTGTGATGCTATGACAAATAATTTCTAGTAAAGTTTATTTTTTGATAGTTTAACTCTTATAAAAATAACAAATTTTTGTATATTTATCTCTCTATATAAATATGATAAATAGTAAATCATTATAACTAATAGTAATATTTTCCTGCTACTTCATTTAAATTTTTATGTATTATACTCATGTTATTTGCAAAGTAAGAAGAATTTTGTTTTTTCCCCCAATGTTTGTGGTATTTTTTTTTTTTTTTTAAATATTATAGGGCATGTGTACTCACTGGAAAGGGACAGAAAGAGAAGGTAAGAAAACACCCAATGGAGGGATGGCTACGCCATAATCCTTTCTTTTCCATTTTCATCTTGAGATTTTTAGGCATGCCCACTATGTTTTGTGGGTCACTGTGTCTGTGATTCTTAGTTGTGCAGTTGGCCATGTGGGATCTAGCCTCCTTAACCACTATGCCATCATCTGGCTCTGTCTTTTTTTTCCCTCTTTTTTTAAGGCAGTTTCATAATCTCCCTGCCTCAGCCTTCCTAGTAGTTGAGACAACAGGCTGTGCTGCCATGTAAGACCAGGTTTTTTTCTGATGGGGTCGAGTCCCATACCTGGCGGCTTGAAAATCACACTTCGTGTGTCTGTGTGCATGCCCAAAATCCCAGGAAGAGAATGGAAGAGAAGGCACTGTGGCATGGCCATCACCCCAAGGAGTGATTTCTCACTTTCCCTCTATCTTTTTGTCTCTTGTGAGTGCACGTGCTCTATGCTGAGAACCTTAAAAAATTATATATCTATATACACACACACAATGCAAGTGGGACTACAATATGTAAAATGTATATTATGCAGTAAGAACAGTTATAATAGATATATAACAATTATACTTACATGAATAAAAGATTTTAAATATACTTCCTACATTTACACATTTAAAAAACTAGAAGAACAAACTACGACTTACGGGAAATTAAGTTCAGAACAGAAAAAAAAAAAAAAAGGCAAAAAAAACCCCATGTAGAATAACCATTGAGTGGACCACCAAAACTAGTAATAATACAATTTGAAAAAAATATCAACTAAATTGACAAACATTTAGCAGGACTCCCTCAGAGGTCATTAAGCTAGGTTGAATAAGACATGCACAGACGTAAAAATTAACTGTATGATCTCACTTGTATATGGTATCTGAAAAGAAAGGTTAAGCACATAGCAGCCTAAAATGGGACAGTGGTTACCTGATGCTGGGGGGTTCTGGAAAAAAGGGGAGATGCTACCAAAGGGAAAAACTTTCAGTTATAAAATGAATCAGTATGAAAGACCTATGTACAGCATGATGATTATAGTTAACAGCATGTAAGTGTATAATAGAGAGAGGAATAGTGATTATATACTTGAAATTTTCACATAAAGGAGGTCCCGAGTGTTCTCACACATAAACAAAATACCGACTATGGGATGATGGGCGTGTTAATTAGTTTGATGGTTGTAACTGTGTCACACTGTATATGTGTGCCAAACTATTGCATTGTACATATTATGTACTCTTTAAGTTTGTCCAAATTTTGTCAATCATATCTCAAAAAAGTTGGGGAAAATGCTATAAAAAGAAGCTCTAGTAGAGATAAAATGGAATTCTATTACTAATACAGTGATTAATTTATCATAAAAGTATCATCAAATTAAATCTGTTTGTCAGTAATAACGAAGTTCCATTAAATGGTGTGACTTCTAAGTGAATGTGGGCCGTTCCCAAAAACTGTGTCTTTAAAGTTGTGTCTTTGTGTCAAGTGACCCTTTTTAGCTCAGAAAATCATCAAAGGAGACAGGGACTATCCATAAGTAGCACTTTGGGCAGCTGGGAGTGGTAATTCCTTTGATTTGAACAGGAACATTTGTATTGTATCATTTAACTCTAAATTTTATTTGTTTTGAGAACTGTGAAGTAGAAAGAAGATAACAACATTCATGTTTATTCAATGATTACTCAGTTTTGTTTTTTTTTTTCCCATAGAGCACATGTGTTCACTGGAGAGAGAGAGAGAGAGAGAGAGAGAGAGAGAGAGAGAAGGAAAGTGACTTCTCAGGGGTAGTGACTCCTCCCAGGGGTATGGCCATGCCGCAATCCCTTCTTTCGGGATTTTTGACGTACATGTACATATACCCACCATATTTCAAGCTGCTGGGTCCGAAGCTTGAAGAATGATTGACTATGTGGGAGTCCAGCTCCTTAACAACCATGCCACCTGGTGCCCCCACATGACTCAGCATTTTTAAATTTAACTTTCATTTTTAAATTCAAATCTCATTATAACAGATGCTAATGAAGAATTCTCTTAATTTTGAAATAGATTCAGATTTGATATAATTAATTGATATAATTAATTATTATATCATCTATCTCAATGTTTAGACAAACAGAATACAGTCTATGTTTGTATAAAAGGATATACATCTCAAAAAACCATGGCTTTTACTTTTAAGAGGTTGAAAAATTTTTAAGAATTTAAAAAGTTTATCTATTATTATTATTTTTAAAAAATTTGACCTAGGGCCTGGATGCTCACCAGAGAGACAGAATAAGAGAGAAAGAGAGTGAGAAAGCAAGCCACCAGGTTGGGGACTCAAACAGTGGTCAGTCATGTGGGAACCCAGCACCTTAACTACCACTCTATCTGGTGGTCCCAAGATGTTGGAAATTTCAACATATAAAATATTTTTCTTTAAATATTTTGCTGCAGGTCACCTATTTTATTGAAATTGAAGGGAAAACATACACCCTCCTTCTTGAGAAACAGTAAGTAGCCATTCTTTTCCTTTTTTTATATAGTTATTTTTAGTGTCATAATTTAGGACAATCACTGGCCTAAAATGAGATGTGAAAGAACATTAATATTTTATTTATTTAACAATTATATCTTCTTTGTGATTCATGTTAGACTTGAATTTCAGGTCTTTGAGGCAATACGAATTTAATGATATAAATATTAATGCAGGCCTAATAAATAAAAATTACTGTATGTAACTCCTTAAAATGTAACCGATATACACAAGTACAGTAATTAAGATCTATGTTTTATTTGTCTGTTTTTAATTTGTTTTATCTTCACATGTCATTTTAAACATTTATATGTATATATATGACTTTTTTTTTTTGAGAGGTTTTCGCTATAGGGCGCATGCGCTCGCCAGACAGAGAGAGACAGAGAGACAGAAAGCGAGAAATCACCCCCCAGGGGGGATGGTCATGCCGCAATCCCTTCTCCTCCATTCTCCTCTCGGGATCTTGGGCACACGTATATATATATATATATGACATTCAGCATTGTACTTGATAACTGATAAGAATGTTAAAGAAAAACTGAAGTGGATATCAGGCCTAAACAGTTTCTAAGAAAACAAACTAAGCTTAATAATAGTCCTGACCTTACTTAAACTGTAAGCCCAGTAAAACTTAACTTGGGTCATTCTTGGTAAATACTTGCATTAGAGGAAAACAAAATTTAACATCATCCAATCAAAAATTGCCAACTAATATAATTACGTGATCAGGAACTTTCCAACAAGGTAAAACAAAAGTCACTGTTGTAACATTAATGTGTGAAATAACTTCTTTATTTTACTTCCATCCTGATGACCTAATCTAATCCCAATTACCTCCTAACACCATGGTTGGATTAAATTTTTACTCTTTTAATACCATCTCAGTAATAATGAATTTCAACATGTGACTTTTCGGTGACACCTTCACATCATAGTATACTTTTTCTGGAAAAAACAAATTTACTTCTTATAAAATAATGACTGGGGAACCAGCAAGTGGCATAGTGGTTAAAGTGCTGGATTCTCACATGGCTGACCACAGTTCTAGTGCTGGTGGCTTGAAGATGACACCTAGCACATGTGTGTGGGTGCCCCAAATCCCAAGAAGACACTGGAGGAGAAGGGATTGTGGAATGGCTGTACCCTCTGGGGAATGATTTCTCCCTTTCCCTCTCTCTCTTTCTCTGTCTCTGTCTCTCTCTCTCTCAGGTACACACATGGAACTTATGGTAAAAACAAAACAAACAAACAAAACTAAAGAAAACAATAATAATTACTGGAATATCTGTGCCATTAATAATAGAACATTGTATCCCCTGCATTTGTTAACTCAGATTTAACTCAATATTGCAAGGTCTTGATGCTTTATGCCAAAGTATACTCCCTAGGTTTTTCTGTAACCCACCTGTGGACGGCGATCTAATATTCTGTGACCTTGAGCATAGATACTGGGATTTATAGAAACACTATTGCAGGAAGTACTCTTGAGCCTTATTGAAAAGAACTATACAAGATTCTTCTCTTCAGTCATACTGAAGCACAATTTCAAGGTTCTGAGATTTGGGTTCATATATCTCAGCTAAAGAGAGCGTCTTCAGACTTTTGGACTTGTCAACCTATAAGTGATTTAAAGTTAAGGTTATCTAAGGGAAAGCCACCCCTGGAAGTAGACGGATCACAAAGTAGACAACTCTTTCAAGACCATGGAACTCCACTGAATTCCCTTTCATATATTAGGACTTGATTAGTTTTACATTAATGCAGAATGTTCAAATGTATGCTTGTACTTTTGTTAGGAACTTTCAGGGCTCAAAGTGAGCATCCCTCAAGTTCAGTTTCTAAAGTATAGTCACTCTTCCTAACCAAGTAGTTGCTGGTTATGTGATCATTTAGATGAATGGGAAGCATTGTAAGTGATCATTGAACCTACTGCCATCCAGATTTGGGTGAGCGATATTGGAAAATGACTTTATGGAAGGGTTTGTCATCCTTAGATTGGCAAATTGGTTGATATTTATGATCAGTTGATTTGGAAATGACAATAAGCAGCAGAAGCAAAGGGAGGGCTTACAAATGCCATTGGCTTCATTATTGGTAATTTATGACAATGCACAAAACACCTTAAATAGCACTAACATCATCTAGGTAATGTCTAGACTCTCTGGAATGACACTGTTTAGTTCGACCGAGTTGATAGAGCTTACTCCTTTATATAATAATGTGGATAAAGATCAGAACATGGCAACATTGTCCTTAAACACACCGTTAAGTATCTTTCATCAATTGTGGTAACAAAATATGTAAAGTTTCTGTACATGTAAATATGTAAGTTGTCTGGATGCCGTGGCTTGAGTTACTTTCTATGTAAAACGACCAGTGTGACTTTGTACATGCCAGGCAAGTCCTTAATTTAGGATCAGTTAGTCATAAAGTAACCCACACAAATGAACCTCTCACATTTTCCAAACCTAATCATTCAAAGGAACTCTGGGTTTCCTCCTTTAGTAAGACCTATTTTTCCTCCAGTCAGAATCTCTGAAGTAGAAAAATCACTTGTTATTAATCATATTTAAGCAACTGTTGAAAAAAATGTTTGAATGATACTTTAAGTTCTTTTCAAGTACTTCCATGAAATGAATATTTTGGCTCTAGCTGTACTCAAAAATAAAAGATTTCTTGGAATTTTAACTGCACAAGAATGAGGTGCGTGTGGCCTAATGGGCTACAAATGTGTCTGGGTTAACAAATCAGAAATGGTTGCCCCAAATGTGAAGAATATCATAGAACAGACATGAGCCGTTAAATCTTTTTTTTTTTTTTAGAGGTTTTTGCTATAGGGCGTGTGTGCTCGCCAGACAGACAGAGAGAGACATAGAGACAGAAAGCGAGAAATCACCCCCCATGGGGTATGGTCACACCGCAATCCCTTCTCCTCCATTCTCCTCTTGGGATCTTGGGCACGCACGCACACGCACCCGGCGTGAGTTTTAAGCCACCAGGCCCGGGACGCGAACCGCGGCTGACTACGTGGGAGTCCAGTGACATAGCCATTACGCTAACTGCTGGTTCCCAGGAGCCGTTAAATCTTGAGTCCCGAGAATCTCTTGGTCATTCTTCTTTCTATAATCATTATATTTACGTCTCTGCTGCCATGTATTCTCTTAAGCATTTTAAATTATTACTAGAGGACATTCACATGCCAAATGGTTGCTGTCAGGGTTAGACACCTTGATAAAACTAGCACCTGCTCTGCAATTGCTGTTGGCACCTGTGATTCTGAACCCCAACTTACCTGTGATGATGTTGATAAAGTCTGCCTGAATCTAGCCCAGTGACTACTTCAGTAATGGTAACTTAAAGTAACACTCTCCCAACTTGGTTTTTCCAACTTGCTGAGGGAGGGGGACCAAAAGAAAGGAAAACAAAATTAAAATGGAGACTGGGCCTTAAAAACAATCTAGGGTTTTTTTTTTGTTTGTTTGTTTTTGGTTTATGTGTGTGTGTGTGTGTGTGTGTGTGTGTGTGTGTGTGTTGGGGTGGGGAGAGATTTTTGCTGTAGGGTGTGTGCACTTGTCAGAGAGACAGAGACAGAGATAGAGAGATAGAAAGCAAGAAATTTCCTGCCTTGGAGGATGGCTGTCCTGCAATCCTTTCTCCTCCACTCTCCTCTCAGGATTTTGGGCACACACACACATGTGTCCTGCATGAGTTGCAAGCCTTTTGTTCTCATAATTGAGTAATGTCTTGACAGTGTGTAAAATTTGTAAGTCATATTCCATATACATATATACATATATGTATATACACACATAAGTATGTATATGTATCTGTACATATATATTCCATATATACACATATATATACACACATGTATGTGTATATATATTCCATATATATATGTGTGTGTGTATATATATGTAATTTTGTACTGTCATCTTAAATAAATTTTCCAGTACATGTTTTGGTGTGTTTTGCTATAGGGCGTGTGTGCTCGCCAGACAGACAGAGAGAGACATAGAGACAGAAAGCGAGAAATCACCCCCCATGGGGTATGGTCACACCGCAATCCCTTCTCCTCCATTCTCCTCTTGGGATCTTGGGCACGCACGCACACGCACCCGGCGTGAGTTTTAAGCCACCAGGTCCGGGACGCGAACCGCGGCTGACTACGTGGGAGTCCAGTGACATAGCCATTACGCTAACTGCTGGTTCCCAGGAGCCGTTAAATCTTGAGTCCCGAGAATCTCTTGGTCATTCTTCTTTCTATAATCATTATATTTACGTCTCTGCTGCCATGTATTCTCTTAAGCATTTTAAATTATTACTAGAGGACATTCACATGCCAAATGGTTGCTGTCAGGGTTAGACACCTTGATAAAACTAGCACCTGCTCTGCAATTGCTGTTGGCACCTGTGATTCTGAACCCCAACTTACCTGTGATGATGTTGATAAAGTCTGCCTGAATCTAGCCCAGTGACTACTTCAGTAATGGTAACTTAAAGTAACACTCTCCCAACTTGGTTTTTCCAACTTGCTGAGGGAGGGGGACCAAAAGAAAGGAAAACAAAATTAAAATGGAGACTGGGCCTTAAAAACAATCTAGGGTTTTTTGTTTGTTTGTTTGTTTTTGGTTTATGTGTGTGTGTGTGTGTGTGTGTGTGTGTGTGTTGGGGTGGGGAGAGATTTTTGCTGTAGGGTGTGTGCACTTGTCAGAGAGACAGAGACAGAGATAGAGAGATAGAAAGCAAGAAATTTCCTGCCTTGGAGGATGGCTGTCCTGCAATCCTTTCTCCTCCACTCTCCTCTCAGGATTTTGGGCACACACACACATGTGTCCTGCATGAGTTGCAAGCCTTTTGTTCTCATAATTGAGTAATGTCTTGACAGTGTGTAAAATTTGTAAGTCATATTCCATATACATATATACATATATGTATATACACACATAAGTATGTATATGTATCTGTACATATATATTCCATATATACACATATATATACACACATGTATGTGTATATATATTCCATATATATATGTGTGTGTGTATATATATGTAATTTTGTACTGTCATCTTAAATAAATTTTCCAGTACATGTTTTGGTGTGTGTGTGTTTGTTATTGTGCATAAGTCTTGTTAATCCTTGCATATATATTTATTATCTGTCTCTTCTTCTTTTAAGGGAATATCTTTTTACCCCTGAGAGAAAATTTCCTGTATTATTTCTGTAAATTTTACTTTCTCCATATTTTTTATTCTATGGTAAATCTACGATTTTACCCTGGGTCTTTTGGCTCTGTCCATAACTATTTTTAAATTTTTTTTTGTTGTGTATTTTATCAACATTTGCTCTCCCTTAACTAAGCTACTAATTCTGTTATCAATAATAAAATTCCCTTTGATTCATTTATTGAATTATTTAAGTGCCATGTATTTTAGATTGAGTGTCAATTTTTTTATTGAAAAGATCACCTTTGAAACCTTATTAACTTTGCCTGTAATTATGATTATATTGTTTAGCCAGTGCTGTTTCATTAGAAATCAAGATTTTAAGTTTCCTCTTACTTTTGTGTAATCCCTTCATGTGGGATATTGTTTTCCTTTGACCATTTGTGCTGTTACTGCTTCCCTGAGTAAGCCAGCGTCTTCTGTTACTTGTGTAGAAGTAAGAGTATACTGTTGAAAGCCCAGGGTGAATAAACTTGCAAGCCGAAGGGTTATCCTTTCCATTATGCCTGTCAGGATATCTGTCAGGTTTTTGCTTATAATTCCCTTCTGAGAACTGCTTCTGGATTCCCTCCCACCACCTCCTTGCACTCGCTGGCTGTTACTGAGATGCGACTGCCCTCGCACCAGCGTTCCTGGGTCGTGGACTGCACCTAAGTGCAGTTTTATTCCTTGAATAAACTGTCAGGTCGGTTTCCTTAAATGAGCTGGTCGATGACAGTGCATTTTCTGGGAAGCTCTCTAATTTTGTTATTTTAATTGAGAAGCAGTGGTAGGTTGTTGCGTAATAACCGTTCTTTTCCTGGAAGGAAACTTGTACTTCTCTCCACCGTGTTGATGCCAATGTTGATACCAGGTTTGGCTGTAAGATTGACTTATGAAACTTGAGCCCTCATCCAAACAAAAGCTTTAGAACTTTAGTGCTTTAGAAATTTTGTGTAACAAATTACAACCGATTTTTATTTTTTCCTCCTTTTGCTACAAGAATGGCATTTCCAGGAAGGAGTGGTGCCTTTTCCTAGGTTCTAGCATAAAGCAGTCATGGTGCTGAATGTTCAGCAACCTTGACAAGGGCACTCATTTCATTGTTGGTTTAAGGTCTGAGCTTTTGAGGGATTTTCTTTTCTTTCTTCTTTTTTTTTTTTTTTTTAACCAGAACGTTACTTCATGAAGGTTATTTAATATAAAAACTATGTATATGTATGCTTATACACACACATCAATCTGTAAAATTGGTCTATTGGTAATTATTTACAAATGCTAAGTCAGGTACTTATGCCATGAGATTGATTGATGTTTGAGTCTGAAAGAAAGTTGTGGAAACCCATTAATAGAAGCGCTGTCTGTCATCTGCTACTCTACATGTGTCTTTGCTTACCAGTCGATCGCTTTTCATTCATTACAGCGTTCCTACTGACTCCTGGTTATATTGGCTTTTTTTTTTTTTTAAATATTCACCATATGCTGTTCGAAAAAAGTTTTATCTATTTAGTTTTTAGATGTTTGGATATATAAAATTGAAAGTAAATTTTGTTTCGTTTTATTATTGGGGAAATTATTTTGATTAATTATATTACAACAAAGTGTTATATTTTTGGTTGAATAGGTCATTTTTACACCCACATTTCCTGGTGTATTCATATAGCAAGTCAGGAACATTGTATCCAGAGTCTTCTTCTCTAAAGGTGAGTTTTGCTTTCTCTTGATGAGCTTTACAATTTTTTATGTGAAGGTGCCATTGTTGGGAAGAAAATGAATGCTTTGTAGTCCACAGAGTTTTTGGTGAAACAGATGACAAATCAATCAAAAGGTAATGCGACACTTACTGCAAAAGTATGTTAAAAAGAACAACTACCTTTTAAATTTGGAATTGAGAAATCACTTATAAAAAGATAGGTAAGTTATGAGTTATGTGTAGAAGTCTTGGGAAGAGTTTGAGGGCAAAAGGTAGTTAATGAAGGGACCAAGATACACTAAGCATTTTTTCTTTTCTTTTCTTTTTTCTTTTCTTTTCTTTTCTTTTCTTTTCTTTTCTTTTCTTTTTTCTTTTCTTTTTTTCTTTTCTTTTCTTTTTCTTTCTTTCTCTCTCCCTTCCTTCCTCGTCTTCTGTTACTTGTGTAGAAGTAAGAGTATACTGTTGAAAGCCCAGGGTGAATAAACTTGCAAGCCGAAGGGTTATCCTTTCCATTATGCCTGTCAGGATATCTGTCAGGTTTTTGCTTATAATTCCCTTCTGAGAACTGCTTCTGGATTCCCTCCCACCACCTCCTTGCACTCGCTGGCTGTTACTGAGATGCGACTGCCCTCGCACCAGCGTTCCTGGGTCGTGGACTGCACCTAAGTGCAGTTTTATTCCTTGAATAAACTGTCAGGTCGGTTTCCTTAAATGAGCTGGTCGATGACAGTGCATTTTCTGGGAAGCTCTCTAATTTTGTTATTTTAATTGAGAAGCAGTGGTAGGTTGTTGCGTAATAACCGTTCTTTTCCTGGAAGGAAACTTGTACTTCTCTCCACCGTGTTGATGCCAATGTTGATACCAGGTTTGGCTGTAAGATTGACTTATGAAACTTGAGCCCTCATCCAAACAAAAGCTTTAGAACTTTAGTGCTTTAGAAATTTTGTGTAACAAATTACAACCGATTTTTATTTTTTCCTCCTTTTGCTACAAGAATGGCATTTCCAGGAAGGAGTGGTGCCTTTTCCTAGGTTCTAGCATAAAGCAGTCATGGTGCTGAATGTTCAGCAACCTTGACAAGGGCACTCATTTCATTGTTGGTTTAAGGTCTGAGCTTTTGAGGGATTTTCTTTTCTTTCTTCTTTTTTTTTTTTTTTTAACCAGAACGTTACTTCATGAAGGTTATTTAATATAAAAACTATGTATATGTATGCTTATACACACACATCAATCTGTAAAATTGGTCTATTGGTAATTATTTACAAATGCTAAGTCAGGTACTTATGCCATGAGATTGATTGATGTTTGAGTCTGAAAGAAAGTTGTGGAAACCCATTAATAGAAGCGCTGTCTGTCATCTGCTACTCTACATGTGTCTTTGCTTACCAGTCGATCGCTTTTCATTCATTACAGCGTTCCTACTGACTCCTGGTTATATTGGCTTTTTTTTTTTTTTAAATATTCACCATATGCTGTTCGAAAAAAGTTTTATCTATTTAGTTTTTAGATGTTTGGATATATAAAATTGAAAGTAAATTTTGTTTCGTTTTATTATTGGGGAAATTATTTTGATTAATTATATTACAACAAAGTGTTATATTTTTGGTTGAATAGGTCATTTTTACACCCACATTTCCTGGTGTATTCATATAGCAAGTCAGGAACATTGTATCCAGAGTCTTCTTCTCTAAAGGTGAGTTTTGCTTTCTCTTGATGAGCTTTACAATTTTTTATGTGAAGGTGCCATTGTTGGGAAGAAAATGAATGCTTTGTAGTCCACAGAGTTTTTGGTGAAACAGATGACAAATCAATCAAAAGGTAATGCGACACTTACTGCAAAAGTATGTTAAAAAGAACAACTACCTTTTAAATTTGGAATTGAGAAATCACTTATAAAAAGATAGGTAAGTTATGAGTTATGTGTAGAAGTCTTGGGAAGAGTTTGAGGGCAAAAGGTAGTTAATGAAGGGACCAAGATACACTAAGCATTTTTTCTTTTCTTTTCTTTTTTCTTTTCTTTTCTTTTCTTTTCTTTTCTTTTCTTTTCTTTTTTCTTTTCTTTTTTTCTTTTCTTTTCTTTTTCTTTCTTTCTCTCTCCCTTCCTTCCTTCCTTCCTTCCTTCCTTCCTTCCTTCCTTCCTTCCTTCCTTTCTTTCTTTCTTTCTTTCTTTATCTTCCTTCCTTCCTTCCTTCCTTCCTTCTTTCCTTCCTTCCTTCCTTCCTTCCTTCCTTCCTTCCTTCCTTCCTTCCTTCCTTCCTTCCTTCCTTTTCTTTTTTTTTCTTCCCATAGGATTCATGTGCTCACTGGAGAGATACAGAAACAGTGAGAGGGAAAGTGAGAAATCACCCCTAACCCACAGGAGGGATACCACATTGCAATCTCTTTTCTTCCATTTTCCTCTTGGGATTTTGAGCATGCACACACATGCACCTAGTGCGATTTTTGAGCCCCTGGCCTGGTGGGCCATGTGGGAGTCTAACACCTTAACCACTACGCCACCTGCTAGTACCCACACTAGCAGTTTTAATTGATATCATGGGACTTGAGCATTGGAAGAAATGGTGGAAAATTCACATTTATACACTAAGATATAAACTTATTACAATGCCATAGATATTAAAAATATTTCCCCACTTTATGTTTGTACTTAATCCTACTTACAATGTTTTAAAAATCAAAAGGAGGTTTAAAATAAAAGAACATATGAAAACGAGTGAGGATTAATAAACCAATTTTGTATATAATCTCAGTAGGTTCATATGCAAAATTCTGAAATTTGAATATATATAAGAAGCAGGAGTCAAGAATTTTTTGAAAGTATATGAGAAAATTTTACTCTGTAAGATATTTATTCTGGTAGAACAGATCATCGAGAAGGAATGAATGACAATGAGTGGCCAGGTTCTTCTATGTTGGAATTGAGAGACAATGCAATTAAAAGTACATTCACTGTAACAAGATTTTCTTTCCCGTTTATATACAAGTACAAAGCTTAAACAAGTGCATAAGGTACCTGTTTGCAGACATGTGACAATATTTTAGGATCAGGAATTTTCTCCTTGACAAATGGAAACCACAGAGGGTGAGCTTCACATTCAGCTTGGCTTTGTGACTGAGGTAATGCCCGGATCAAGGCATAGGGAGGTTGAGTCAGGTACAACTCTAAGGGATTAGCGTTTAGGACTGCTGAAACCGCTGGGATTGCAAGACTCAGTCCCGTCGTTAAAGGATGGCTATGAGATGTGTCCCCCCCAGGTTGCCCTTCTGTGCTTGACTATGAATTAGGTCATGTTGTGCTAAGAATCTACTGAAGAGTTGTGAGGAAAATGAAAGAAGCAAAGGTAAAGAACTATTGAGAGATACTGGGTTTTTGACGCAGGGAGGGTAGAGTGACTTTGCTCAGACCCAGGCATTTAGCTAAAACCAGAAAGGCTAATTCTTGGCAAATAGATCACTACATAGAATGGGGCTGTCCCACATTCTAGTGGTTATGAGATCTGGATCCCACATGGCTAACTGGTTTCAAGCCAGGCCCTGAAGGCTTGAGAAACATGGTGATCATGTGTACCTGCATGCTCAGAATCTCCATGGGTGGGAGAAATGCAGGAGAAGAGATTGTGGCATTCCCATGCCCACTGGGGAGCTGCTTCTCTCTCACATTCTCTTTCTATGTCTCTCTGTCTCTTTCTGGCAATCACAAACACCTTTTGAAAAAAAAATCTGAAATTAAAGACCAGTCTTTTCACTACCAGTCTCCATTCTCACCCCAATGACTAAAATTCAGCATTTAGAAGGTTAAAGAGAATCACAACCAAATTAATTGTGTTATAATACTACTCTGCAAAGGGATACCTCTAAGTAAAGAAAAGAATGAATGCAGATAAGGACAAAAATGAATGAGATAGAAAACTGTAAAGGAATAGGGAAAAAATGAAGCTGAAAAAGAACTATTAAAATTAGTAACTGCTAGTAAGATAATCTAGAACAGAACTAGAAAATTTTATCAATATTAGGAAGACAATATTATTAGTCATACAGAAAGTAATTTTTCAGAGTTTTATGAAAGCTTTATACCCATAAATATGATAATGTAAAAAAATGGGTGATTTCCTTAAAAAGGTAATTTATTAAATTTGGGAGAAGGGGACCAACAGTTAGTGTAATGTCTGTCACTGGATTCCCATGTAGTCGACTGTGGTTTGCGTCCCGGACCCGGTGACTTCAAACTCATGCCGGGCGCATGTGCGTGCGTGCCCAAGATCCCAAGAGAAGAATGGAGGAGAAGGGATTTCAGTGTGGCCATCCTCCCCTGGGGGGGTGATCTCTCACTTTCTGTCTCTATGTCTCTCTCTGTCTGTCTGGCGAGCGCACATGCTCTATAGCAAAATCCTCTTCAAAAAAAAAATTAAGTTGAGAGAAGAAAAAATAATCTCTCATTTATTTAATATCTCCTTAACATTGAATTTCTATATAACCACTTTCCCTCAAAGAAACATCAGGTTTATACATTCTCATACCAACGTGTTCAATATATAAGATGAAAGGAACTCTTGACCTCTTGAGAGACAATCACCTTTTTCTAGTTTTTGACTATTAAAAATAATGCTTCTATAAACATTGATGTACAGTTTTCTGTGTGAATATATTTATTTCTCTGGGATACATGATCAGAGTTGTGATTGCCAGCTCATGTGGTAAATGTATATGTGTATTTTTAAGGTTTTTGCTATAGGGTGTGTGTACTCGCCAGAGAGAAAAAGAGATAGTGAGAGAGAAAGTGAGAAATCACATCCCTCCCTGGATGGCTACACCACAATCCCTTCTTCTCCATTCTCCTTTTGGGACTTTGGGCCATGTAGGAGTCCAGTGCCTTAACCATCATGTGACCTGCTAGCCCCATCATTCTTTGTTTTTTGATCATAGCCATTCTGACTGAGATTAATTAGATGGGATCTCTTGCAGTTTTGATTTGCATTTCCTTTATTACAAGAGATAATGAAGATTTTTTCATATGCTTCTTGGCCATTCTTATGTCTTCCCTGAGAGTTTTGCGTTCATTTTGTTTGCCTATTTTTTGATCAGATTTTTAATTTTTTTTTGGGGGGGGTGAACTGCTTGAGCTCCTTATATATTCTGTTTTCAGTATCTTGTGTGTAGTGTAGATTGCAAATATTTTCTCCCATTCTGTGTGTTTTCTCTTCCCTGTAATCATTGTTTCCTTTGCTGTGCAGAAGCACTTTAGCTTGATATAATCCCATTTGTCTATTTTGGGATTACAGTTTGTACTTTAGAGATCTTATTTAAGAAATCTTTGCCTACTTCAGTATCTTCAAGTATTTTTTCTGTGTTTTACACACATAGTTTTATGCTTTATATTTATATATTTGATCCTTTTTGAGGTGATTTTTGTTAGTGGTGAGGGATAAAGGTCCAGTTTCATTTTCTATAGGTGGATATACAGTTCTTCTAGCCCTATTTGTTGAGAAGACTTTCTTTTCCCCCACTGGGTTGTCTTGTCCTTTGTGAAAATTCAGTTGGCTATATGTTTTGGGATTTATTTCTGTATTCTCTATTATTTTTTGAGTCTGTCTGTTTTTGTGTCAGTACCATGCTGTTTCATTATTACAGCTTTGTAATATATTTTGAGGTTGAGTAGTGAGATGTCTCCTACTTTATTCTTTTTACACAATATTGCCTTACTGATATAGGATTTTTTTCTTTATGACTCCAGATAAAAGTTTATGATTATTTTTCTATGGGGAATATCAATGCTAATTTGATTAGAATTGCATTGAATTATTAAATTAAATTGGGTAGAATGGATATTTCATTTATAGCATTAATAATTCTTCCAATCAAGGAACATGGGCTATCTTTCCATTTTTATGTATCATGCTCAATTTCTTCTTTTCAGTTTTTCATAGTTTTCCTTGTTGAGAGTTTTTTCCTTTTTCTTTGAGTGTTTTTTTTTTTTTTTAACTATAGATTGTGTGTGCTCTCCAGAAAGACAGAAAGAGACAGAAAGATAGAAAGCGAGAAATCACCACCCAGAGGGGATGGCCACGCCACAATCCCTTCTCCATTCTCCTCTCGGGATCTTGGGCACGCACGCACACGTGACCATTGTGAGTTTAAGCCATCGGGTCCCTGACTCAAACTGCAGTCAGCTACATGGGAGTTCAGCATGGCCCTTACGCTAACTGCTGGTCCCGTTGTTGAGGTTTTTCACCTCTTTGGTTAGATTTATTCTTAAGTATCTTATTTTTTTGTGACTATCATACATGAGATTGCTTTCTTCAATTCTACCTTAGTCTATTCATCTTTAGTGTATAAAAAATGCTATCGATTTTTGTATTCTGACACTTTATTGAATTTATCTATCACTTCTAGGAGATTTCTGTGTGTGGATTCTTTGGATTTTCTATGTATATAATAATATCATCTGTGAAAAGAGATAATGGCACTTCTTTTTCTATTTGGATGACTTTTTTTTTAACTTTTCTTAATTTTTCTTTTTATTTGCCATAAGGTGTGTGCACTGGCGAGAGACACAGAGAGAGAGAGAGAGTGAGAAACTACTCCCCAGGTGGATGACCATGCTGTAATCCCTTCTCTATTCTCCTGGGATTTTGGGCACGCACACAAATGTGCCCAGCATGAGTTTCAAGACATTGGGTCTAGGACTTGACCCTCAGTCGGCCATATGGGAGTCCAGTGCCTTAACTACCATGCTACCTACTGGCCTGTGATGCCTTTTTTCTTAATCTCTTGTTTTATTGTATTGCCTAGGACTTCTAGTACTATGTTGAAAAGGAGTGGGGGAAGCCTTCAGTTATTCCAGTTTTTAGTGGAAAAGCTTTCAGCTTTTCTCCATTCAGTAGGATTTTAGCTATGGGTTTGTTATATATGGGTTTTATTGTAAGAAATGTTCCTTCAATACAGATTTTGCTGAGAATCTTAATCATGAAATCATAAAGGATTTCTTTTTGTTAATGTTTTGCTGTAGATTGCATGTGGTCACTGGAGTGAAACAGGGACACACAGAGAGGGAAAGTGAAATCACCCCAGGGACAATGACTATGCAATCCCTTCTCTTCTATTGTCCTCTTGGGATTCTGGGCATATACACACATTTGCCTAGCATGATTTTCAGGCTGTCATGTCTGGGACTCAAACCATGGAGTCAGCCTTGTAGAATCCAGCATCTTAACCACCATATCACCTGCTGACCCAAGATGTGTATTGATATTTCATCAGATGCTTTTTCTTAATTATTTAATATGATATATATTTTTTCCTTCTGTTAATGTGACACATTATTGTGACACAAATTTCATTTATTGTTTGGTGTATGTTGAGCTACACTTGCGTCTTTAGGATAGTCTATCTGGTCATGCTGTATAATCTTTTCAGTGTATTGTTGAATTCTATTCACTAATATATTATTGAGGATTTTTGCCTCTAAATTCATCAAGGATATTTGTATGTAGTTTTTTTTTAGATTTATCTTTTAATTTTTTAAATTGTTGTTTTGTCTTTGTTTGCTTTTGTGATCAAGATGATGGAGGCTTCATAGAATGAGTTGGGGAGGGTCCTTCCTTTTGGATCATTAGAAGTAGTTCGAGGATAGTTAAGGCTAGCTCTTCTTTAAAAGTTTTATAGAATTCAGAAATGAATCCATTGGGACCTGGGCTTTCCTTTGTTGGGAATACTGGTTCAATCTCATTACTTGTTATTAGTCTATTCTGGCTTTCTTTCTAGTTCAATCCAGATAAATCACGTGTCTAGAAATTTGTCCATCTCATCTAGGTTTTCTTTGTTGGTATGTAGTTGCTTGTACTATTCTTTCACAGTCTTTTGTATTTCTGTTATAGCTGTTGTAATATTGTCTGCTTTATTGCTGATTTAATCTGGTTTATTGTCTGTTTTTGATTGCTAACATTGTGTCGATTTTGTTTATCCTCTCAAAAAACTAGGTTTTGTTTTTGTTTTTGTGTAATTTTTAAAAATTTCTATACTTCATTTATTTCTACTCTAATCTTTATTGTTTCTTTTCTTATGGTATATTTTGGGCTTTTTTGCTTTTTGTTTTTTCTTGTTTTCCTAGTTCCTTGAGATGCATTGTTAGGTTATTTATTTGCCACCTTTCTATTTTTGTGTGTGTGTGTGTGTATGTACGTACACTACCATAGAATTACTTCTAATGATGCTTTTGCTCATCCCAAAGATTATGGGGAGATGTGAACTTATTATCATTGGTTTCAATAAATATTTTTATTTCACTTGTAATTTATTCAGCAGCTTTGTAGTCATTCAGGAGTAGATTTAGTTTCTATGTTTTTCTGTGTTTTTGAGAGCTCTTTCTGTAGTTGATTTCAAGTTTAATTCCACTGTGATCAGAAAAGATGCTGGTTATTGTTTCTACAGTTGTAAATTCGTAAAGTCTTATTTTGTGTCCTGTAATGTGGTTGATCTCTGATAATGTTCCACATGATGATGAAAAAAATGTTTATTTTTTGGTTGTGGAGTGAAATGTCATATAGATGTCTATCAGATCTATTGATTTATGATATTATTAGTTCCTGTGTCTCTGTTTTTTTTTTGTCTAGATGATATGTTCAGTGGTAACAGTGGGGTGTTGAAATGTTGACATTCCCCTAAATTAATGTGTTGTAGGTATCTCTCCCTTTAGATTTAACAGTCTTTCTTTCCCTCTTTGGGAGCCCATGTTAGGCGTGTAAATATTTATAGTTGTTATATATTCTTGGTTAATTAATTCTTTTAGTAGTATGCCCTTTTTCTCTTTTTGCAGTTTTTTCTTGAAGTCTGTTTTGTCTGATATCAGTATTATGATTTTAGCCTTTTATTTTTTGAATTATTTTTTAAAATTTATTTTTATGATTATTATTTTTAAAAATTTGACCACAGAGAGACAAAGAGAAAAAGTAAGAATATAAGCCACTAGGTCCAGGACTGTGGTTGACTGTGTGGGAGTCCAATGTCTTAACCACCACACCCCCTGGTGGCCCCAACATTAACCTTTTTTGATTTCTGTTTATATGAAATTACTTTCTTCATCCCTTCGATTTCAGTCTATGTATGTCTTTGCCAGAGAGTTTTATTCTTTATGTAGCATATAGAAGACTCCTTAAAAAAAAAAATTCCATTTCACCAGTATATGTCTTTTAACTGGAAAACTTAACCCATTAATATTCCTTGTTATTATCAATATTTGTGAACTTATTCCTGCTATTTTGTCGGTCATTTTCTCAGTTGTGTTGTATTCTGTTGTTTATATTTGTCTCCCGTTTATTTTTCTGAACTACTTCTTGAAAAGCTGGTCTAGGGAACCAGCAGTTAGCGTAATGGCTATGTCGCTGGACTCCCATGTAGTCTACCGTAGTTTGCGTCCCAGACCCAGTGGCTTAAAACTCACGCCGGGCGCGTGTGCGTGTGTGCCCAAGATCCCGAGAGGAGAATGGAGGAGAAGGGATTGTGGCGTGGCCATCCCTCCTGGGGGGTGATTTCTCACTTTCTGTCTCTGTCTCTCTCTGTCTGTCTGGCAAGCACACATGCCCTATAGCAAAAACCTCTCAAAAAAAAAAAAAAAAAAAAAAGCTGGTCTAGTGTTGGTAAATTCTTTCAGTTTTTGCTTATCTGGAAATGATTTTCTTTCTACTTCCCATTTGAAGGATAATCTTGCCTGGTATAATGTTCTTGGCTGATTTTTTTTTTTTCTCTCTCATAGTTTTATATGTTTGCCCATTCCTTCTTTGCCTGCATTATTTCAGTTGAGAGATCTGAGGTTAGTCTGATGGGTAGTCTTTATAAGTAACTTGACACTTCTTTCTTGCCATTTAAAAAATGTTGTCTTCTGACTTTTACCAGTTTTGCTGTGATATGTCTTGAAGAGAGAAGGATGTTCTTATGTTGATGCTATTTGATGCTCTTTATAGTTCCTGGATCGAGATGTCTGTATGTTCTTCTAGATTTGAAAAGTTTTCAGATAGTATTTCATGAGATTTTCTATGCTTTTTCTATCTCTTTGCCTTCTGGGATACCCATTATGCAGCTATTCAGCTTTTTAAAGGTGTCTAGACTTTCCTGTATCCTGTCTTCATTTTCGTTATTGGTTATTTTTTCCTTGTTTTCAGTGGCTTGGACTAAGTTAGAGATTTTTTTCTTTAAGGTGAGAGATTTTTTTTCTTTTGTGTGGTCTAATCTGCTGTTTAAACTTTTGAGAAAGATTTTGATTTTTCTTGTACTGTATTCTTCATCTCCAGAAATTCTGTTTGATTCTTTTTTATAAGTGTCTATCATGTCAAAGAATGATTTTCTCATTTTCAGAAACCAGTTGTCCATCTTCTCTTGCATCTCACTGAGTTTTGGTACAATTAATATTCTGAATTCTTTTTCTGACATTTTTGTCATCTCTTATGTGTAATCTGTTTTTGGTGTGGAGTTACTGTGTTTCTTTGGGAGAGAGCTATCTCCTGGTTTTCTCATATTTTTTATATCTCTGCATTGAGTTTTAGGCATCTGGTGAAGTACTCTGTTCTTTCTAATTTTTGGAGTAGGTTCTGTAATGCTGTGGGGACGAACAACCCCAGATAAGTTGTATCTTTGGTGATTCAGAAGGGGTTAGTGATCAGCTGTCTTCCAGATAAGGTCAGAGCTTGTGTAGGCTAGTGTGTATTTCATACATTTTGGGGAGGTTTAATAGAGCTGCATTGTGGGTGGCATCAGTTGGAACAGGTAACTATTTCCCTAGAGTTGAGACCGATAGGAGGGAGAGTATAGGCCTTCCTTGCCTGTTGTGCAGGGATTAGCACCCAAGTTCTTTAGTCTCTGTCAGGGTTGGAGTGTATAATCTTTTTTATAAGTTGTTGGATACGATTTGTTAGTATCTTGTTGAAAATCTGCGTCTATGTTTATCAGAGATATTGGTCTATAGTTTTCTTTCCTTGTCCTGTCCTTAACTGTTTTGAGGATAAGGGTAATGGAAGCTTCATAGAATGAATTAGGGAGAGACTTATCCTTTTGGATCTTTAGAAATAACTTGACCAGAATGGGGGCTAACTCTTCTTTAAAAGTTCTATAGAATTCAGAGGTGAAGCCATCAGGACCAGGGCTTTACTTTGTTGGGAGGTTATTTATTACTGATTCAATCTCCTGGCTTGTTATGGGCCTATTTAGACTTTCTATATCCTCCTGGCTCAATCTTGGTAGATTATATGTGTCCAGGAATTTGTCCATTTCACCCTGATTTTCTTGTTTCTTGGCATATAGTTGTTCATAGTATCCCCTATCAATGTTTTGTATTTCTATTATGTCTGTTGTTATGTTGCCTGCTTCATTGCAAATTTGATTTACCTGGTTCTTTTCTTTCTTCTTAATTAGTCTGGCTAATGGTGTGTTAATCTTGTTTATCCTTTCAAAGAACCAGCTTTTGCTTTCATATATTTTCTGTATAATTTGCTTATTTTTTTATTTCATTTATTTCTGCTCGAATCTTTATCATTTCCTTTCTCCTGGAGGTTTTCTTTTTCTTTTTTTAAATTTTCTTGCTATTGCTTTTCCAATTCTTAGAGGCATAATGTTAGGTTGTCCACTTGCCCTTTTTCCATCTTCTTTTTATGTGTACTAATTGCTAGGAACTTCCCTCTTGTGACTGCTTTTGCAGTGTCCCAGAGATTATGGAAACTTGTGTCCTCATTGTAATTGGCTTCCATGAATCTTTTGATTTCAGTCTTTATTTCTTCAGTAGTTGTGAAGTCATTCAGGAGTAGGTTATTTAGTTTCCATGTATTTGTGTATTTTTGAGGATTTCTCTTGAAATTAAAATCAAGTTTAATTCCATCATGGTCAGAGAAGATGCTGG
>NW_006203553.1:236170-303530 GCF_000334495.1 Tupaia belangeri chinensis | reverse complement strand
CCTTGCTTGTATTATTTTCGTTGAAAGGTCTGGTGTTAGCCTGATGGGGTGACCTTTGAAAGTCACTTGTCGTTTCTTTCTTGCCAGTTTTAGTATCTTGTCTTTATCTGTGGTTTTGGCTAGTCTGGCTAAGATGTGCCTTGGGGAAGATTTTCTTGAGTTTATTTGGAGTCCTTTGTGTTTCTTGGGTCTGGAATATTTGAATGCTTCTCTAGACTTGGGAAGTTTTCTTCCAGGATTTCATAGAATAGACTTTCCATGCCCTTATTAGTTTCTTCACCTTCTGGGATACCGATTATTCAGATGTTTGGACATTTAATGGAATCTAGTATTTCTCGTATATTATCCTGTTTTTGCTATTATTTTCTCTATCTTTTTGGTGTTTTTTCTAGGTCACTGGTTTTATCTTCTACATCAGAGATTTGATCTCCAGCATGGTCTAATTAACTTTTATTACTTTCAAAAGAGTTTTTATTTCCTGTATTACAGACTTCATCTATAATGTTCCATCTGGTTCTTTCTAATAGTGTTCATTTCTTCTTTCATATCAAGGAAGGACTTCTTAATCTCCTGTAGTCTGTTGTCTCTTTTCTGTTTCACCTCATAGAGTTTTGTCACCATGAATGTTCTGAATTCTTTCTCTGACATTTTGGTAACTTCCTACGTATTTTTTTTTTTCAAGAGATAGAGGGGAGTTATTGTGTTCTTTTGATGGAGACATATTTTCTGGTTTATTCAGACCCGAGGCTATTCTTCTACTTCTAGCCATTGGGAGATATATTCACTTTTGGATACCTTTTTGGAGAATGTTTCTTTGACTGGAAACAAATGTGTTTCCCTTTTGCTATGGACTGATATGTGCCAAAGTCTCTCTTCTGCTGTGTTTAGCAATGGGGTCCCCACAGGAGTGATTGTGATTATGTCCTTAACATTTTGTCAAGGAGACTCTTGACCTTATTTTCTAATTTAGAAGACAGGCATCCAGTTTAAGTTGAGATTTAATGTGGTCTGCTATCCCAATAATGATTAAGCTTTCCTAGAACTTGAAACATCATTGTGTGTGCTTCATTCTTCTGGTTCTGTGATTCTGCTCTAGGTGGCAATGGTACTTCCTGGGGCAGGTGGTATTGCTGGAGGAGGTGATGAAAAACCCATGAGGTGGAGAACTTTCCTCTGTTTTCTTGCTGCTAAATGTTAGAGTACTTTAGTCTGTGTGGATGTCCTTGGAAAAGGGAAGCTTTTGAATGGGTGATCTTTTGCTGTTTGGAGTAGGGGTATTGGAGAACATGTCACAAGGGTCACCTTCTTCCACTGGGTGCTTGGCCAGGAGCTGCTGAGTCTGGATTTCTCTCTACTGCTGGGTAGAGTTTTGGGACTTGGGTTGCCTTTTCCCTTTCCGTGAAGAGCTTGTAGCTACATAACCTGCGGGCACCAAGGCAGGCGAAGGTGGCTGCTTCTGTTGCTTTTCATGGGGGTAGTGGATGGATCTTTCTGTTGAGTTATCTTTAATAGTGTGGGCAGATCAAGCACTTTGCTATTACTGTGTCGGGTGTAGGGTTAGTGCATATGGACTCTGCCTACTACCACTGGGGGTGGATGTGACCTGCCGCTGTTAGTGGGTAGAGGTGAGGGTTCTGGCTAGTTTTGAGAAAAAGAAAATGATCACTGGTGGGGATGTATGTCTTGGATCTAATAACATTTAGACATCATAGAAGAGAACATGATGACACTATAGTTTTTATAATATTGGATTAATGAAGGGGCAGAACTATTTCTAGAAGTCAGTAGAATTTTGAAGGGAAGGAAAAGAGGAGTACACTGAAAGAAACTCAAGGAGAACCTGAGAAAGACTAATCCTGTGTTAATGAATAAGGACGAGAGTTCGAACTAAGGATGGACAGTTATCTCTAAGGTGGGCTACTAAAAAGGAATCATGTTGAAGAAATGTCAATTAAAATATTTTTGGGTGAGGTAGGAAAAAAGTGAGTGAAATACTAACAATCATAATCAAATACTGTTAGTAATTATGCCACGTTGACATGATAGAATATACTCTCATTAAATAAGGCTGAGAAAGAAAAGATACAAATAAGAAAGTTATCAAAAATTTAGAATTTTAGCAAGAATGATTGGAGGGGTATGGTAGTCATGTTTAAAGAAAGAATTTGCAGATAGTAAAGGAAACTGAGTATCTGATAAATGATATTGCAATATCAGATGGATCCAAACACTTGATAATATCTAGGAGGTAAGTATAAAACCAAGAACATTATTTATAAATCATTGATGAATATATCTTCCTATCCTCCTCTTTAGGGTGATTGCTTTTATCTAGGACATATTGCAGAAATTTCAGCATCAGCTGCAACATTAAGCACCTGTTCTGGACTCAGGTAATGGCGTATTCCAGAGAAGCACATTAAGATCTTGTGTGAGCTCTTGTTTCTCAGATACTTCTTGAAGTACAAAGTGAACACCTCACAATGTGTAGACATGAATTGTTTCTTCTCATACATTTTCTTTACCTCTGCCTTATCTTTTCATAAGAACCTTTCTTCTGTCTCCTTTCTCTCTATCTCAGATTTGCAGTCATACAATTTATACCAAAAAAAAGCTCCCCTGAGCGTGAAGAATATTCAAATTTCTTGACCAACCTAGAGACATTTGGCTGCTAAATACTATAATAGAGAGAAGCGGATATTAAATTGGATTTGAGGTTAATCTAAATCAGATGGGCTGATTAGGTAGTAGACTACAAAGTCTGTGACCAAATTTTTATAGCATGTTTTTATTTTTATTTATTGTTGACATACATTTCTTAGTGAGAAATCTGTATTAACTACATTTTTATTTCATTTTTATAATTAATATTTAGGGGATTATTGCAGTTAGAGGACACGAGTTATGGAATTGAACCATTGGAATATTCATCTGCATATAAGCATATGCTGTATCAAGTAAAAAATAATAAAATTGATCATTCTCCCTTAAAAGAAAATTACCCTAGGAACCAATATATGCAGCAGTCCTACAGGATTCTTGTCAAATCAGAGGTAAGTAATCTGTGTTATACTTGATAAATGTATTCACATTGAAATTTTGAGATTTTATACAATTGGAAAGCAGATTTAATTTAATATTTTTATATTAAAAAAATTCTATTGGGTATTTGTTTTTGAACATTTTGTGTTTACTCAGAAAATACGTGTATTTGTGTGTGTGTGTGTGTGTTTAGAGAGAGAGATTTTTGCTATAGGGCGCATGCTTTCACCAAAGACAAAGAGACAGGAAGAGAGAAAGTGAGAAATCACCCCTCTGGGGAGATGTCCATGCTATGATCCCTTCTCTTCTATTCTCCTCTTGGGATTTTGGCTGTGCACACACACATACATGCCCAATGTGAGTTTCAAACCACTGGGATGCAATACCGTGTGGGCGTCCAGCACCTTAACCACCACACCACCAACTGGCCCCCAGATAATATTTTTTAAATGTAGCATATATATACTTAATTTAAAAATCATCCAAGTTCTCATGGTATGTTTCTCTAATTATAAGAATTGTTATGAACAAATACAATGGAACATCAATGAATTCATGGGAAATGGAATTAGAGTCTGAGTTTAGGGGGCTGGCCCGTGAGGCAGTGCTAAAATGTAGTAGTCTGGAGGCTTATCCACATGGCAAAGTTTTATGTTTGTATTTAGAGATCTCCCTGAGTGCAGAGGGCATATGCATGTCCCTGGTCTGAGGCCTTTGAAAGCTGAGGTTGGATTGTGGCATCAAGACCCTGTTGAGAATGTTTTCTCTTTCTCTCTGGTTTGCTTATGGAAGAGACGAATGAATAAGCACAAGCTGATTTGATGCAAAAAAATAAAAAAGAACATAATGAAAACTGCACACAGTTTTTTCATAGCCTGCATTTTTTATGACTATTTTGATGACTCCCTTTCGCATGTTTGCTTTTTTATTGAATTTGCATCCTACCAATAGGATAACTCCAAATTTGCTCATTGTAACTTTATGAGAATTTTCATTTGCCAATTCATTTTCTTTTTATAAAAGAAGTGTTACTATGATAGAAAATTTAAAAGTAGAAAAGAAGAGAAATAATACACTATACATTGTCCCAAGCCTAATCAACTAGAAATAATGTTAGAATTTTGGAATATTTGTTCTAATTGTTTTCATATGCTGAGTTACAAATATAGATTCATACATGCAGAGTTTTCAAAATGATCTTTTCAAAAATATTTTCGTTTTACTATTAAGATAATGTACATTTTATTTATTAAGTTATGCTATTCTTATTTTTAAAAATTAAATAATGCTGGTTAATATACCTATTAAAATATAAAATATATTCAGAAATAAGGAAAAGATAAAATAATATCGGACCAGAATGCCATTTTCTAGAGCCAAATGATATTGTAACATGCATCACTATTATTCTGCTATGTATATGCATTTATACTTTACAGGTATACACACTTAAGCTTACATGTATTTATTTCATGAAATTGTTGTATTTTAAATATTTATACTTTTTTTGCAATAAATGAACTACATGAGTGCACTAAATTTTTTAACACCACATTTTCAATTTATATAGTTGGACATTATAGTAGGCATATTTTCAAGAGCTTTTTGGTCAAGATCTTGATTTCTCTCTTTCGAATATTTGTACAACTTTATATTTAATCATCATGGTTTAATAAGTTTCTCTCCACAAATTCACTGAATCTCACATTAAAGGGAGGCAAAATAAAATAACAATAATTGACACTGAAATTTAATATGTGACAAACTCCATTTCACTGTCTTTTGCTTTATTTATTTTGACAAAAATATTAGTATACGAATAGGTAAACAAAACTAACATTTCAGAAGCTCACAGAAATGATAAAATAAAATTGCCTATAGAAACAAATTTCATTTTTAATAATACTAAGAAGTGATGGCCAAATTTAATGGAAAATTATCTGCATAATATGTTATGACTTGGGAAACAATGGAAGACAATGCTCATAATGAAAATTGAGTGGTACTCATAAAGTAATTTGGAGGGAAAAAAGAAACTTTGATGGAGTCCATGAATATTCTTCTGTGGCAGGGGAAAAAATATCTGAAAAAGTGGATGTGTTTTGGGAAAGACAAGTGACAGCTCACTTGAAACCATCCCCTTTCATAGAATAAGCAATAACAAGAGGATTGGAATAATTTACATTTCCAGCTGCCTGGGTGTAAATTCCAGTTCTTTCAATCCCTAGACATAAGAACTTGGGTGAGTAACAAGCTTCCAAAGTATTTATATCTTCTCATCTATTACAAGACACCAATAAAATTAATACCTAACTCATACAGTTATTTTAAATATCCAGTAAGTTTATACTTGGGAATTAGTTAGGTTAATGTTAAGAAATAAAAGCAATCAATGTCACTAATGTAACTGCTATTTTCTTAATGTATTCCCTAATATACTAGAGGAAGATAATGAGAAATAGGTATGGAAAGTTTGATTACAAAATAAATGCAATTATAAAACAAAGCAGACAGAGACCATCAGATGACATAATGGTTACATTGCTGGGCTCCCACTTAGTCAACCGCAGTTCGAGTCCCAGACCCAATGGTTTAAAACTGACACTGGGTGGGTATGGGTGCATGCCCAAAATCCCGAGAGAAAAATGAAGGAAAAGGGATTGTGGCATGGCCTCCCCCTCTGCGGGGAGGGGTCGGGGGAAAGGGTGACTTCTCGCGTTCTATCTTTCTCTGTTTCCCCAGCGAGCCCTATAGAAAAAATCTCTCTAAAAAAAGTGAATAAAATAAAATAAAACAGACAATGACAAAACTTTCAGAAAGCTCGAAAAAGTCAGGGATACCACTGAAGGAATGTAGATAACTGGGTATTGGTATTTTAAAATTTCATATTGTCATAGGAGATCTCACGTGACTTTCATCATGAATTTGAAGGACTTACATTTATAGGTTTAATTAAATATGCCTTTACACGCACAGGTGCTCTTACAAGCACAAAGCTAATATATCTTTTCAGTATAGCAGATCTTAAAAAGGAACAGGAAAATCAGATAACAGAAAAGTTTATCTATAGGCATGTTTTCAAATATAAAAGTAAGCACAAACATGTAAACAAAGAGAACACCTTATTATAATTAGAGTTCAAAAGCGCTGTAAGAACCAGAGTTTGACCACTGTGGTGCAGGGTGATGTGGAAGTCAAGGACAGTCTCCACTTCACCTCCCAGGCCTCCCTGCAGGCATCAGGTGTGCAAGTGCATGTGCCCTTGGTCCGGTCCGGCTGAGGCTGGATGTGTATCCAGTTGTGAAGACCCCGTTGAAGGTGCCCGTTTCTCTCTGGGAAGAAATGAATAACTAAACTTAAAAATTTTTAAAAAGAAATAAAAGTAGAACCAAAAAGCAAATACAGATATAAGAAAGTTATCTATTAAAAGCACATCAAACACCCCTCCTTTTTCCTTAAACTCACTGAAGGGAAAAATAGGGATTTTTTTTAAATGACAGAAACATACAAAGAGAAAGCAGAATTTTGTCCAAAGAGAGCAATAACTCTGGAATTGGAATATAATTAGATAGGTGTCTGATTTATCACCCAAAAACTGAGTCCTAGTGATTGGGATAGGCTTTAGGAAACAGTATGTTGTGGCAGGACCATTCTCAAGCCCCTAGGATTGCCTGGGTGGTCTCTCTGTCTCTCTGGTGAGTACATGAACCCTATAGCAAATATCTCTTTAAAAAGAAAGAAAGAAAGAAAGAACAGAAGTGGACCTAAGAGGAGAACTGGCTCAGAATACACTGTGCAAGTAATTAGAAAACCTGTCCTTTCCTAACCAACTGCCTCCAGAGTAGATTGATAGATAAAGAAGGTGATTTTCTGTGGAATCTGTCAAATGCAGGTGCCAGGCACTGATGGTTCGTACTTTCTCACAATGGAGTGGGCAAACCAGAGCAAAACTAGTGTAATCGATCTGAATATGGCAGACTGGATATTGGGAGCCAGGCTTTCCCCATCTAAGAAGTGTTGAAAGACTCCTCTCACGGATGGAGTTGAACAAGTCACATGGAAAACACCCAATTAAATTGATAGTAGGGTTTTCCAAACAAAAACCCTGACAAATTACTCGTTGAGTACCACAACCCATAAACTACTCCTTCTGTAGTCACAGATATTGGCAAATACTATTAAATAGTCATCCCTAACATGACAGCACACTAGTCATATGACAAAATAATTCAATATGGAAGACAGACACATGAAAGAAAAATCAGAATTAAAATGTGAAGTGCTAGAGAGGGTGGAGAAAATGAAATGACTTACTAGCCTCAGAAGGGTAAGAAAAATATCCACCAAATAAGAACGGGGTGCTGGCTCGGCCAGTGGGGTGAGCACAGTCACTGGTTCCCACATGACTGACTACATAGTTTGACTCCGGGACCCTGCCGCTTGAAAACCTAGCTGGGCACATGTGCGTGCCCAGCCTCTCAAGAGGAGAGTGGAGAAGGGATTATGGTATAGCCATCATCCTTGGGGGTGCTTTTTTACTTTCTCTCTTTCTCCGGTGAGTGCACATGCCTTTTCACAAAGAAAGAAAGAATGGAGTGCTATTAAATAAAATTCTGCAGACTCAAAATAGTCCTTGGAAATGTAAAAATGTAATAAAAGTCTGCAGAAGGGACAGCAGGTAGCGTGGTGGTTAAGGTGCTGGACTCCCACATGGCCAGCTGCAGTTCAAGTCTCAGACCTGGTGGTCTGCTTTCTTATTTTCTCTCTCTCTCTCTCTCTCTGGTAAGCACACGTGCCCTTTAGCAAATTAATAATAATAATAATAATGATAAATAAAATTGAATAAATTAAAAAAGAAGTCCAACAGAAAATTGACAAGGTAAAATTCAAGAAATCACACTAAAAATAAAGAAGAAAAACAAAAGAAAAATTTGAGAGATAGAAAGTTAAAATAATAATATACATGATAGAAGTATAACTTCCTTTAAGAATAATGAGAAAAAAATAGTCATATCATGAAAAAGCCACATAAACATCTCAGAATCATTTAAGATGAGTTTCTGGACTCATATAAAAAAGAAAATCTGGTTACTTATATAAATGATCATGATGCAGTTTGGCATGAAATTTTTAAAAAACAACACTAAAAATTTAAAAAGAATGCCTAAGTACTTGAAATGAGAAAACGTAGTGTCCGGGTTATAATTCTGTCTGCAGCCCTGGTGCACACATGGTTGGTCAAACATTATTCAGGATATTTCTATGAGACTGATTTTGAACGAGGTAAACATTGATGGGCCTTGTGGAAACCAGATTGCCCTCCATACAGTAAGGCCTCATCCAAGTAGTGGAAGCCTGAACAGAACAGACCATCGGATACTTGTCTTGGAGACTCGTACAGCAGATGGCCATCAGCCTCTACTTGGAGCTGGAGTGCTGGCTGCCTCTTGGCTCTTGTTGGTCTGCACAGCAGGAAGAATGGAGACGGGGTTATGGTATGGCCATCTTCTGGAGGCGGCAGGACAGCCTCTGGGCCTGAACTGTCCCGTTGGCTCCTGTTTTTTGTTTTTGAACGTCTAGCCATTTTCCATGTCATGTAAGCCATTAAAAAAATATTGATCTCTCTCTCAACAGGAACAATTACTGTGAAAAAGATTCAAATTCTCAAAGAGAGCCAAGATTGTAGAGCGATCAAATTCTTACTAATTCTTTGTTAGAATGTGGAATGCTAAAACCACTTTAGAAAGTAACTTGGCTGTTTCATACGACTTTACACATTTACTGATAACATTTGACTCAAATATACTAAGTTTTTACTGAGAAACATTAAAAATATAAAATCTCATGAAGATCTGTGCATGGATATTCAGAGCAGCATTGTTTTTAACTGCTAAAATGTGTAAATACTCCAAGTGACCATCAACAAGTGACTGTATATACAAACTGTGATGTATCTCTGAAATGTCACATTACTTAGCGTGAAAACGAAGAAAAGATACGGAGGGACCTGAGGGAAGAAAAGAAGCTAGCTATAAAAGAGCACATATCATAGGATTCCATTTATATGAAGTGCTAGAGTGGATTATTCTAACCTATGCTGATCACAAGATTATCAGTTGTCTTGAGCCAGGTGGAGTATTGACATGGAAACGTGCTTCAATGTAATTGTGAAAAAGTTACATACTTAGTCACAAATCCTATTTAGCCATGTACTGAAATTGAACACATTTTATTGCCTGTAACCTCATTTAAGTTAATATTAAAAGGTGAAAGTATAAAAATGAGAAAGTAGATGCAATACAGGAGGGAAAGTTGATGGAAGTCTGTTTAGCCTGGAGGTTGGTGGCAGGGACTGGGGGTAGGGGGAGGTCTTGCATGGCCCACAGGGATGTTCTCAGAGGAAGGAAATGTGCAAGTCTTCATTTCAGTGACTTTGGAAGATTCTGATTATTAAGAGTATAAGGTAAAATCCTTCTATTTGTTTCTAAAAATTTTATGAGGGATCCCACCTACTAAGTGGCCATCTATAATTTTATTTTTTCTATTATCTATATCTGTCTGCAACCATATATATCTATATATGTGGCTCTACCTCTGTGAGTGTGTGTATTATGAACATTACAGTGTAGGGATTTTGAAACTGTTTTATTTAATTCATGTTTTACAGACACATTCAGATGCACTAAAGAACAGAACTCTGAAAATACAAATAATTATGGATAAAGCCATGGTATGCATTATTAACATATTTCATTATATTTTTGTTTTGTGTTTAAATTTGGGGGAATATGAATAAATAACACCTGTTTTCAAGACAGATATATTTTATTCTGATAAAAATATGTGTCTCAGCCTTGCAGGATGTAGAGAAGTGACAATTGCCTTTACATTGACATAGAGGAGCCAGTATTTATAATTCATTTCCAAATCAGTCTAGAATCTTGGGAATAATGTGTACATTTGTATGGAAAGGTTCTACACTGTAATCTAATTAGCTGCAGCTAGCCCCAGCTACTTTTTTGTATCTAACAAATTTTAATGAAGTTCTTGATGAAACTGTTAAATCTATTTCCTTTTCTTTTCTTTTCTTTCTTTCTTTCTTTCTTTCTTTCTTTCTTTCTTTCTTTCTTTCTTTCTTTTTTTTTTTTTCTTTTAAAGGTGTTTCCCATGGGGCTAGTGCAATTGCCAGAGAGTCAGAGAGAGAGAAATAGTAAAAGGGAAAGTGAGAAATCACCCTCAGGGCAGGGTGGCCATGCTGCCGTCCTTTCTCCCCATTCTCCTGCTGGGATTTGGGGCATGCACTTACCCATGCCTGGTGTGTTTCAAGCCACCAGGTCTGGGGCTTGATTCATGGTTGGCCATGTGGGAGTCCAGCACCTTAGCCACCATGCCACCTGCTGGCCCCAGAAAGTTAAAAGATCTTTTGTTTGTGTGTGTGTGTGTGTGTGTGTATGTATGCATATGTGTGTTGTGTGTGTGTGTGTATATAAGGGGACTTACGTGGAAGCATGGAATTAAAATTTGAGTTTATTTTGCTACAGAAATTTGTTAAATACAGGCATGGTTTTTCCATAATGCACATTTTTATAAATGTTTTGAAGACCTTTGGTATATGGTCTTACCTGTATTTGTACATGTTTGCATGTAGCATGTTGTGTGTACTGTCTACATGGTAAAATTCTTTAACAAATTTTATTCAGTTTGGCTTGTAAACAAATAAGACCTCACATCAAACCTCATGCAAATGCTTTTCGAGTTCACATGACTTGAGTACATTTTTGATAAATAAGCCAGTTCCAAATTAACAGGTAAAATACAGTGAACATGACGTCAAAATTGCCATGATGAATTTTTTCTTTTATTTGCTGGTCAGCTTTTTAACAGTAATGTTTCATTTAATCCCAGTCGGTCATTGTAATTTTGTTATATTTTATTTCTCTGTGTGTTAGAAACTGAGAAATACAAATGTTTAATTAAATATTTATTTAAAATAAATTAAGGGAAGGGAAAATAACTTTTCCCACATAGTTTCTATTCCCATGGATCTTCATTTATTTCAGTATGTCCGTGTCTCTCATACTTCTCCTTAGCATGTTGAATTAGCTCACCTTTGTTCAATAAATCATCTATTGCACCTTTATTTTCTAAACATTTTACTTGGAAATAATTTTCATCTTTCAGAAAAGTTTTAAGAATAAGAACTATGCAAAGAACACCTTTATCTTCACTACCCATATTTATTGTTAATATAGTTTTTCATTATTACTTGTGCAATTTCCATTTGAATTTGAATGTAAGTTGTAAATTGTGTCTTGCAGGCTTACTCCTAAATACTTTAGTGTACATTTACTTAGATATAAGTATTATCTCATATAACCACAGCATTTATCCGGCTTGGTAAAAGTGGCACTGTTAAAATACTTTTATCAAGTCCCCGATATCGCATTGTGGTCGATGTGATGTATGTGACATGCTTCATATTCAAAAGAGCTGTATTGTGGCCACATGTGAGTCAACTTGTAAAAACACTTTCATTTATATTTAAAAAACATATTCTCATCATCGTATATAAGCTTCCATGTATGTACATTATATCCAATATTTCTTGGATTTTTCAAGTGTGTTTCTTTATTGATAGTTTTATAAATATCAGGTAACATGTGATTTTTGTCTAGTATTCTCCTGATAACACATGATATCTTGGCTCTTTATTTTAGCTATTTTTAAATGCCAGATGGCATGTGTGCACATATGAGAGAGAGGTAGAGACAAAGAGAAAGCACGCCCTCCACAGGAGAAGGTCACACTGCAACCCTTTTTCTTCCAAGTCTCCATCCTGTTAGGATCTGGAACGCCTTTGCGTGCATACTCAGAGTTCTGCAAGCCAGGGGGGTAGGAACGCTAACCCTGATAGGCTTGGTGGGAGTTGGCTTCCTCTGTGCAGTGTCTAACTGCCTCACTTGCACTCTGGGCTGGCCTTATTTCTGACTTTTTAACTCATACAAAACAATTGTGAGGTACAGTGTGGTTTTTTTTTTTTTTTTAGTACATGAGTACAATGTATAATGATCAAATCAGGGTGTAGTTTATCCATCATCTCAAACATTTGTCATTACTGTGTTGAGAACATTTGAAATTTAATCTGAAATATACTATAAATTATAGTTAATTATAGTTCCCCTACTGTACCGTTTAACACTAGAACTCACTTATCTAGCTACAGTTTTATATTTAGTAACCAACATCTCTCCTAATTCCTTGTCCCTTCTACATTTCCTCTCTCTACTTCCATGAAGTCATCTTTTTTACTTCCCACATATGAATGAGAACGCACAGCATTTCCCTTTCTATGCCTGGTTACACTTACAATAACGTCCTCCACGGTGATCCATTTGTTTCTATTGGCAAGATTTCATGTGGCCGGAGAGAGAGGAGCTCTTTTACACTGCTCGTAGGAATGTAAGTTAGTACGACATTATGAAAAACTGATGGAGGTTCCTCAAAAATCAAAACAGAACTGCGATAAGATGCAGCAGTCCCACTGCTTGGTATGTATCCAAAGGAAAAGACATGGGTGTGTGGAGCAGACCCCTACACTCCAGTGTTTGTTGTAGCGCTAGGCACAAAAGCCAGGCCGTGGAATCAGTCTGCATGTCCATAAAGCGACAACACAAGGACAACGTGGAGCATGTATACATGGAACACCCTCCTTGGAGTCTTAATATTTCTAATTTTTTCAAGGCTTTTTCCATAGGGTGTGTGCACTCACTGGAGAGAGACAGAGACAGAGAGAGGAAAAGTGAAAAACTGCCCCTCTGGGGGGGATGGCCACACCACAATCCTATTTCCATTCTCTTCTCAGGATTTTGGCCATGTGTGTACACACGCCTATCATGATTTTCAAGCCATGTAGGAATCCAGCGCTTTAACCAATATGCCACCTGCTGGCTACCTATTTCTATGTTTTTATATTTTAATGTTTTCTATTTTAATTTGCATGTAATGGATTTTAAAACACGTTTTCTGCTTAACTAGAGTTTTGCTTGTTAATATCTATGATTATCAATATATTTGGATTGATTTACATGATCATATTCTGTTTTGTGATTTTGATTTTCATGTTTAGCTTGGTAATGGGTCACCCTCACTAACACGTGTGTTACGTTCTTTCACTCACACACAAGCTACATTGTGTGTGTACAGTGTGATCTGCTGGGAAAATTTATACACTAAAGATGTAGCAAATTGCCAGTCTCTAAAGAGCTTGGCCTTGTAGAGCCAAGAGGATAACTGTTTTTATCAGGGAGGAAATCTGTGAATTAGATTTAATTGTCTTGTCAAGAGACTTTTGCAGACACTTTGGGGATTGTTGAAGGCCCTAAGCTGCCAGTTTTTATGTTTTCAGCAAACACTTAGAAATGTGCATGCACATAATTAGAAATATTTTTGAGAAAATATGACTTTCGTTTCCTTGAATGAGGATATGTTCTTGATAGTCAATATCAATATAATGTTCAATATTATGGTACCCAGGGCTCTGGGTTTAGAACGCATAGCTGGGCAAACCCCTAGTACCATGGCAATTCCTGTGCATGGGCTGCTGGATCTCAAGTGGCCCACCGTCGTTCAAGTCCCAGTCCCTCAATGGCTTGAAAAACTGGGTGGGTGTATGTGTGTGCATGCCTAAAATCCTGCTGGGAGAAGAAAGGATTAGGGCACCCCTTTCGAGAGTGGTTTCTCTCTCTCTCTCTTGGGCTTGTACCTTCTGTAAATTAAAAAGTACAGTAGAAAAGAAAAAAAGAAACTTACATTGTTTAATCAGACTATGGAATTTTATTCTTAATTTCTTTATCAGAAGATAATCACAACTATCTCATTTTAACATTATTGATCAATTCATGAAATCCTTGGGCTTACACCTAAACTTTAGTTGGCATGTCATAAATCTTTTTTTTTTTTTTTAAGAGGTTTTTGCTATAGGGCACGTGCACTGGCCAGACAGACAGAGAGAGACAGAGAGATAGAAAGTGAGAAATCACCCCGCAGGGGGGATGGCCACACCGCAATCCCTTCTCCTCCATTCTCCTCTCGGGATCTTGGGCACGCACGCACACGCGCCCGGTGTGAGTTTAAGCCACCCGGTCCGGGACATGAACTGTGGTTGACTACGTGGGAATCCAGCAACATAGCCATTACTCTAACTGCTGGTCCTGCATGTCCTAAATCTTGATTGTATTTTTGTCTCTTCCTTTGAACACTGCATTATTTTAGCTTTTATATTTAAATCCATTTAGAATAGGGCAGTGTAATCATTTTGCATTAATGGTTAATAATTAAAATTTGTCTTTCAGTTTGATTTTATGGGCTCTGAGGTGGGAGCTGCAGTTGAGAAGGTTGTCCATCTCTTTGCTCTTGTCAACACTGTGAGTATTTATGTGTCATATTTAAATAGAAACCTTATTAATGAAATAACATTGTTGGTATGCATAGGTATTTGCATTTTTATAAAAAGTGCATTACTACAACTAGCTTTATCAACCAATGGATTACTCTCCAAAAAGATTCATAAATTGAAAATATTATGTATAGAAATGTAATGCTGTGTTTATGGTTACCCAAAACTGTACCTTCTGTTTTTAGATGTTTTCCCAGCTTAAAATGACTATTATGCTATCATCTGTGGAGCTCTGGTCAGATCAAAATAAGATTTCAACAAACGGAGACCCTAATGATGTACTACAAAGATTTGTGTCATGGATGCAAAAATTTGCAATTCAAAGGTCCAGTGGCATGACATACTTACTCATGTAAGCACTCTATTTAACTCAATAGAGGGTTTATAAAATTTCTTATATTAGCTATCAAAATTAGATACAAGAATTTTTAGGCATAATAATCTTTATAAATAAATAATGTATTGGTAATATGCAAAATGTTTAACTCTGATAACCCTGTAATGTACTAATTAAGTCATACTTGGCCGTTGTTCTCCGAGTTGACTAGACTATTTACTTAGGGAAGTGTGGTGAGTTGGAAAAATGGAAAGCCTTGGGAATAAACTGGGGCTTTCGTAGATGTAAAGAAGCCATTACCTATGTACTCAATATCCAAAGGTTAATAATTAAAACCTTCACTTAAAAAAATTACTTAGAGAGTGCATGCATTCGCTAGAGAGAAAGAGAGAGAAGGTGAAATCACCCCCAATGGGGTGTGGTCATGCTGCAACCCCTTTTGGTTCAGTGAGATTGTGGGCACCTAGCCCACATCCCTGGCTTGTTTTTTTAAGCACTGAGCATGTTTTATAATTCCTCACACCAGAATTTGGACTGCAGTTGGCAATGCTGACAGAAGAGTGCTGGGTGATCGGACTCAACACCCATGCTGGTTCTTGTTTGATGCTCACAGAGAATTAGAGACACGGACACAGGGAGGTGATAGCAAAGCTAAGAGGGAAGGAAGAACAAAGCTTCCAGTGCAGAAGAAGTGGGCCCGAATGGTTTGCCAAAGGGGACCTGGAGGCAAGGACTTTTTATTTAGCAGTCTGAGCAATGGGCTGACTTTCTGATAAGGAAGTGGACTTTAGAAAATTGTTACATGGTAGTCTGAGTGATTTATCACCCTTAGTATGGTGAGCAAACCATAGCCTTCTGTACTGCTTGTTAGAATGTAGTAATTACTAAATAGAAACTGTTGCCCCTAGCTATAGTTTGAGTCCTAGTGCAGCCAGCTTTTGGCTGTGAAAACTTGGCCATTGTGACTCCACCTTGAGCCATTACCTATGTACTCAATATCCTTATCTCTCGCCTTATGAGATTCTTTAGAGACATATAAAAATGTGTATATTGTGTATTAACCAGACCACAGAGGAAAAACACAGGGACTTCACTAAAAATAAAAATAGTGCCTTCTGTTCAGGTCCCTAACCCTATCTACCTTTAAGTGAGGTCTAATTCCTCTCAGTGTGGGATCTGGCTCCCTTAACCACTAAGTTTTGAGGTGGTTCCAGAACCCTCATTGTAATGTTACATTAAAAAAAATTAGTTCACAGATTAAAGTAATTGCATATAATGCTGATAATAGCACAAAATATAAAAACAATATAAAAACAGTAAATAACTGAAATGGGCCACTTTATATTCCTGTGGTTACACTGTGGCATTTCTAGAAGGACCTAAAGAAATCAATCATCTACTTGCTCTGTGTCTCTTAAGAGATTTACGTGGACTTATGTGGACTAATTTGATTATTTTAGATAAAAAAAATCTAAAAACACAACGGTAAAGATTAAATCATGAGAGTAAGCTATTCTTTTATTTTAAAAATATTTTTAAAGTTTATTTCTTCATTGGTATGAGAAAGAGAGAGAGAGAGAGAGAGAGAGAGAGAGAGAGAGAACTGTGGAAAGGGTTTTAATGCCATAATTCACCCCCAGTCTCAAGCCAGACCCAGATGATGGTTAAGTGCATGCTGGGTGTACTCACAGAGGTCTCTGGACTTGAACCCAAAACCATCCCGTGTGCGATTGCCTTGCTGAGAACCACCATCTAGCCCCCGATTCTATATCTTTTGCATCTTAGAATTATGCCCATCCAGCAGTGAAATAGTGATGGTTAATTCTGGGTGGAAGATTTTGGGCCGTGTGCCATAGAATGTTACATAGCCCTTTGAAGTTAAATTTTAAGGAACTATGGATGATGACCCCAACAGTAAATGACAGGGAGCATAAGCTATGACATGCAATATTCAGGTTTTAAAGAAAGCATGACCTTATCGATGAATCCAGTTCTCAAGAGGTTATTAAGTTACTAACAATTTAGTATGCATGTATCTACAAGAAATGTTTATTATTTAGTTATAGGGACCATCCTGATTATGTGGGAGCAACATATCATGGGAAGGCGTGTGACCCAAAGTTTGCTGCAGGAATTGCTCTGGTATGCACTTTGATCCCATCTCTTCAATAATACTATGGGGCTTCGAAAGCTAATATTTACTTCTATGAATGAAAGAACAGATTATGAATCTAATACTGTGTTCACAAATATTTATAAAATGCCCTTTTTAGATTTTGAAACTCAAATATCGTAACTATACTATTTAGATATTATTATAGTGTTTTATTGGGAGGAAATACACAACATGAAATTTACGATCATAACCGTTTTTAAGTACACATTTCGGCAGTGGTAGGTATATGGTATTCCTCCCTCATCTGTGGGAGATGCAGTCCAAGACCCCCAGAGGAAGCCTGAACTGGAAGATAGTACTGATCTCAATATGAGAGTCTTAAATGTTCACAGAAAATGCACACTAAGAAAAAAACTATGGATAGATTTCTAATTATGTTTTTTTTTTTTCAGCAGCAAAATCAACTCAGAATTTCATTTGATCTTTTCATGAACTTTTGGAAGTCAACTCTTCCTGTGCATAGGATAAAGTTTGGTTTATGACTTAGGCACAGTGCATGATTGCCCATGGAATAATAAAACAGAGCAATCACAGCAGTATACTGTCTACAAATAAAATAAGGGTCCTCAGACGTAAACCCAGCCGTACTGGCACAGTCATCCTAATAACTGAGGAGACGGAGGGACGACCGGGCCGTTGGCCTACACAGTGTGCATGTGCTGGACAAAGGGGCGGTTCCTCACCCCAGCAGGAAAGAGCAGGATGGCGAGATGTTCCCATGCCACTCAGAAAAGTGTACAATTTGAAACCCATGAGTGGCTTATTTTCTGCTTTATTTGTCTGTGCAGATGTGTGCACACACTTTAATAGTAGCCATTGGGCAATCCTTCCCGCTCCGTTTCTCCATCCTGTAATAACCTGGGGCATCCTTGAACCTGTGCCCAGGGGTTTTATCTTTTTCTTTTTTCTTTTCAAAACACCAGTTCCAGGAGTGGAACCACACAGTTGGCCTTTTAGGGTCCAGCTCCTGGTCTGAAGCACCAGACCAAGGGAGCAGACCCTCCATAGTTTTGGCCAGGTGGTCAGCAGTGCTGGCTAAGGCATGACCCGCTTTGGTTTGCCCATTGGGATCATGCTCTTTTACCAAGGTAGCAAAGAGGTCTTGTGGCAAATCTAAGAATGAAGAATTCCAAAATTAGTGGTGGGTTCATGCATGGTAGATATTCCAGAATTTTGGATGGAGGTTATTTTTTTTCCCCAGACCAGTCAAAGTATTCCATTATGGGTTCATTATGCTTTGTTTTGTTTTTTGAATGATTTTCCAATTTATTTGGGGAGTCCACATCATAGGAATTACTGTGTTAGTGGCAATAGTGCTAGTGTTTTCTAGAGCTTGTGTAAGAGGTAATTAATTGTTTTAAGAATTATTTTATTTGACTTTATTTATTATTATTTTTTAGAATTTGGTCAGAAAGAGACAGAAAGAGAAAGGGAAAGTAAGAAAGTAAGCCACCAGGTCCAAGACTCAAGTGGTGGAATGTCGTGTGGGAGTTCAGCACATTTAACCACCACACCACCTGCCATCCCCTTAAAATCTTTTTTTTTCTTCAATCATGTTTTCTTATCATTATTTTTTCCCATGCATGAATATATTGTATATTAGTCCAGCAAAGATATTACCATATGCATTATTGTTGACAGGTAACTTTCCATTTTTGTGTCTGTTAAATGTTCTTTTTTTTCCTCTGATGCCCTCCCGCTTTTCCCACATTGCTCACCCCCTGCCACACTGTCTCTGGTATCTACGGTTGCTCTCTCTCTCTCTGTTTTCATATCTTCTAATTTTTCAGCTTCTTCCATAGAGTGTAGACATTTGGAATACATTAAGTGGGGACATAAAATGTCTCTCCTTCTTAGTCTGACATGCTTTGCTCAGCATGACATCTTCCACATTCAAACACTTTGTATCAAACTTGATACAGCTTTGAAGAGACAAACTTTGTCTCTGGTTTCTTTATGGCTGAGTAGTATTCCATAGTGTATATGTGCCATATTTTTTCAACCCATTCATCTGGTCTTGGACATTGAACTTGATTTCAAGTCTTAACAATTGTGAATAATGCTGCAATAAACATGGAAGTGCAAATGTTTTCCTGACTGAGTTTTTCACATCCTTTGGGTAGATACCCAGGGGTGAAATTGTTGGGTCGAATGGTAATTTTATTTGTAGGTTTTTGAGTAAACTCCATATTGTTCTCCACAGTGGCAATTTCTTACAATAGTCAAGTTACCTTTATTATCTGATCTAGGAATCAATTTTTTTTTTAATATTTACCAAAATTAGAGTGGCACAAAAGCATTCACATGAATGTATGCAATAGTTACATTTATAATGCCATAGATTAGAAATAACCACTTCGTTTTTCAAATAGTTGAATGAATAGACATACTTGTATATGCAATGTAATGTTATCTGGTTATCTTAAAAAAATTAATTATTAAGCCACAGAAGACACTGGAAACTTTAAACGTGTAGTGCTGAGTGAAACAAATATGAAAATAAAACATACTGTTTTATTTGAACTATGTTTATTTTAATTGTCTGGTATTCAGGAGTAGGCAAATCTATGAATTGTAAAAAGATCGTTTGATGCAAGGAGTTTGTAGAGCGACCTCTCACAAGGGATTATACTATTTTGCTGAGAAAATATAAATCTTTTCTCAAACTATTTTTGAAGTCAAATGTAATTGTAAGTACAGCTCTTCAGAATCTTTGTATCTAAGTATTCTCTTGAGACATAATAATTGTTCCTGCAATAACACTTCTATTTTTCAAACTGTCTATTGAAATTTGTTGGGATTGAATTGAATAAAATTATATGACAGCATTAATCACATTTTATTATATGTCAATGCCATTTGGGTTAAAATATTATTACTCAAAAACACTTGAAAATATTTTTTCATATTCCCAAGAAAATAACTGGTTTTCATGTAGCAGTTTCTTAAATTTGCATTTTTAGGTAGTGTTGCTAGAAAAGCTTCGCAAGATCGAAGGGGTAAATAATTCCCTTAGGCAATAACTTTTTTTTTTTCTCTTCAGTATTCAAAGACAGTAACCTTAGAGGCATTTTCAGTTGTCATGGTACAATTGCTTGGAATTAGCCTGGGATTAACATATGATGACGTCCACAACTGTTACTGTCTAGGAGATACATGCATAATGAATCCTGAAGCAATGTAAGCTCTTTACTTTTCGATTTTTAAAAGCAGATCTAAATATTCTCTCAAGAACTGTTGGTATTTTTTTTCTTGATAAATAATCTCTTACAATTTAAATTTAGTAAAATATTTTTGTTAAATACACACGTGTTTACTTAAGACTTAGTACAGAGAAAAAGGTATAGATGTAAATAATGTGCTTAATATTTCTATTTTAAATTTTACTGTACAGAGAAAGTGTAGACGTTGATGATGACTTTGGGGGTTTACTTGAGTCATGTGAGCATTGTTGAAAAAGTTTTCAGGAAGGTCAGCAGGTAATGTGGTGGTTAAGCCACTGGCTCCTACGTGGCTAGGAGTGGTACGAGTCCCAGACCTGGTGTATTGAAATTCACGAAGGGTGCAAGTGCGTGTGTGCACAGAATTCCAGGAGGAGAAGGGAGGGGGAGGGACTGTGCTGTGGCCATTTTCTCAGGGGCATGATTTCTCACGTTCCCTCCATCTGTTGTTCTCTGGTGAGCATAAACTTGCTATGGTAAAAACTATGAAACAAACAAGCAAACAAACAAAAGAAAAGAAAAAAGTTTTCAGGTCCAGCAAGTGGAATGATGCTCATACAGCAATACGTTTGAGAAAATGCAGCTGCCTAGAAAAAGATCTGTGCGTGATGTCTGAAAGAAAAAAAATCCAGAAATAACTGGAATATTTTAGACACAGGAAAAAGAAAGTGAAATACAATGAGGTTAAAGAGCTATAAATCAAGGAAAGCAGTCGAGAGGACAATGTAGAAAACGTAGGGAAAACCGTGATCGTTCCCTTGTGACGCAGGAATCCCAACTGTGTGATAAATGAAACAAAACATATTTTAGTCAGTTCATGCGTTGTGGATAATGTAAATGTACCTCCTAAAATTAATGTAAAATAAATCAGTGGGAACTATTATATACTAATATTTGAGGCATGATGGTCTTTATACTTAACCTGCACTATTTTGTTAAGACTGAGATAAAAGACGACAAAGGTTACTCACAAGCTGTTACAACATAGTAGCAAATACTTAAAAAGGCCAATAGTTAAGAAAGGAAGAAAAAATTTGGACTACCTTGAGGACAGTTGGTATGTTCTTATGAGCTACTCTGAGTCATTGGTGAGAGTTTAAGTGCATAGGTACATCTGTTTCGAGCTCAGTGGACAAAGGCACTAAATGTGTGGACAGGCAGTCCAAACAGAAGCAGACAATTCTTTTTTTTTTTTTTTTTGAAGAGGTTTTTGCTATAGGGCGCGTGAGCTCGCCAGACAGACAGAGAGAGACAGAGAGACAGAAAGCGAGAAATCAGAGAAATCACCCCCCAGGGGGGATGGCCACGTCGCAATCCCTTCTCCTCCATTCTTCTCTTGGGATCTTGGTCACTCACGCACACGTGCCTGGCGTGAGTTTAAGCCACCGGGTCTAGGACTCAAACCGTGGTCCACTACATGGGGGTCCAGTGACATAGCCATTATGCTAACTGCTGGTCCCAGAGGCAGACAATTCTGAAATAAGTTATAGAGAGAAAATAGCTGCCTGGAGATAAAATTTTTAGTACTTCTCATATTCATAGGCTGAGTAATTGACCAAAAAGCAGCAACGTGGGATGGAATCACAAAAGGCGAAAACTCTGGTACAAAAGCCCAAGTAGGATGGATATGGTGTTTCAGAAGTAAGTGAGAGAATAGCCACCAAGGGTGAAAACTCAAACATGGTATTTTAGCTTCACTACATTCCCTCGCAAAGTAAAGAAAGCAAAAGACAAAAGCATATACCACAAGTTCTCCAAATAGGAGTATACTGAAAATACCAGCAATTGAAAATCCAATGACAAAATAAGATGCAAAGAAGTACGTAGCTCTGTGGGAGGAATCTGAGGAACACATGGAACCTCTAAAAACCATACACATGTGGGAATCCAGGATATTGCGTAATGCACACACCAAAAACTTCGCTAGGCTGAAGTATCAGTTCAACAGCATTGAAGGAACCAAAGTGGGTGCAGATTTTGCAAATCACAAGCGCAGGAAAAGAAGTCACTGTGAACATTTCTTAATGTAAACTGGTGTAGTCTCAGTTTCTGTTCTTAAAAATCTGATTACACTGAGCACATGTGTCTCCCAGATCATGATTTTTTAGAATGCTTTTCTTCATGAAATGGAACAGGCACACAGAAGAAATGACTGACTTCAAAGCTGAAATAGAAAAAATGCAAACAGGCCTGGAACATTTTTTATAAGGAAAAAGAAATGCTCAAAAACTATGGAGATTTGCCAAAGGGACATAAAAGCCAGTTTGAAGAGCCTCCGACTGGCCAAATATGGAACAATTTGAGTGTCAAAAATAATAATGGTAGTAATAGATTATAATCCATTGAATAAAACAGAAAAAAAATTATTTCAAACAAATTTTGGGAGATATTTTTTGCTTTAGGGTGCGTGTACTTACCAGAGAGACAGAAAGCAAGAAATCACGCCCTCACCCCTGCCTGCGGTGGGTCGGGGGTGACCACACCACAATCCCTTCTCCTCTTGGGATTTTGGGCACACAAGTACATGCACCTGGTGTGAGCTTCAAGTTGCTAGATCTGAATCTTGAACCAGAGTCAACCATGTGGGAGTCCAGGGTCATAACCACTACACTATCTGCTGGCCCCATCTCCAAACAATTATCAGCTTACCTGAAAAAAGTAAGTTAACAGTGAGGACTGGCAGACACACCTGAGTCAACTAATCAAAGTAACTTATCAATAATATAAGAAAATGATATTGTATGTGATGAAATAAACATAGCAACACTCCTGTGGTAATTTTCCATAACAGTATCATATACCTATATACATATATATGTGTGTGTATATATATATATATACACATTACCAAGATATCTAACATCAGTGTAACCATGAGGAAGTATTTCATAAACCTAAAGTGAAGGACATTGTACAAAATAATTTACCTGTAACCATAAAACATGTCAAGGTCATAAAAGCTAACAAAACATAGACAACTAAACCAAGGAGACATGCAAAATCAACATAACAATTGATTCTGAGTGGGGTCCTTTTGATACATGTCAATATTGTGGTTTGAGGACATCAGCGTGGAATCAGAAGATGGCAGTGCTGTATCATTCTTTCCTGACTTGGGGGATCTACCGAGTTTACGTGGACAACTCATTTCTGTGTGTAAACTCTGTCAAAGTTACCAGGATATCATGTTGGCATCTTACTTTTTTCTGTTTTTTAATTTACCATTATTATTTTTTGATTGGCTCTAGGATACGTGTGCTCCCCAGAGAGGAAGATAGAGAGACAGTGGGAAAGCAAGCCACAGGTCTGTGGACTTAACCATGGTTGGCCATGTGGGAGTTTGGTGTCTTAACCACCATGGTACCTGCTGGCCCTGGCATCTTAACTCTCTCAGGAAATAAAATATATTTTTGGCCTGCATTTGCATAATTTCTCTAAACTTTAGATTGTTACAAAAATATCCTTAAAAGTATAGAAATTATAAAAGCTAAAAAAGAAGAAAAATTGAGGCCAGCAGATGGCATAGCAGTTACGTCACTGGGCTTTCACATGGCCACTATGGTTCAAGTGCTGGACCAGGTGGCTTGAAACTCATGCCATACATGTGTGTGTGCCCAAGATTCCAGGAGGAGAATGGAGGTGAAGGGATTGTGGTGTGGCCAACCCCTTGGGGGGTTATTTCTCACTTTCCCTCACTGTCTTTGTCTCTCTCTCTCTCTCTCCAATGAGTGTATGTGCCCTAAGGCAAAAACCTCTACAAAAAGAAGAAAGATAAGAAAAACTTAAAATTAATAAGAAAAACTGGGACCAGCAGTTGGCGTAATGGCTATGTCGCTGAACTCCCATGTAGCTGACCACAGTTTGAGTCCCAGACCTGGTGTCTTAAACTCATACTGGAAGCATGTGCATGCGTGCCCGAGATCCCGAGAGGAGAATGGAGGAGAAGGAATTGCCTTTTGGCCATCCCCCCTGGGGGGCAATTACTCGCTTTCTGTCTCTCTGTCTCTCTCTGTCTGGCGAGAGCACGCGCCTTATAGCAAAAACTGAGAGCACGCGCCTTATAGCAAAAACCTCTCCAAAAAAAGAAAAAAAAAAATATCTAGGACTTTTACATTTAATAGTCCCCGGTGTTGAAATATTTTATATGGTTCATTTTGTTGTAAAGAAAAATAGTCATGATGAACACAATTGACATTCTTTTATTTCTTGAAATTTTCTACATAAATTGTCTAATGCTTTTTATTCTTTAATGATTATTGGAACTTCTTTTAATAATGGACTTTTTTGCAGTAATAACCTTGTTGACAATGTTACACACAATTAGAGCTTATCATCTACCAAGCATTGTTAGTGTTTGTCACTTTAACTTTCTCTACTTTCTATTTTTTTTTTTTTTTTGAGAGCTTTTTCGATAGGGAGCTTGTGCTCGCCGGAAAGACAGAGAGAAACAGAGAGACAGAAAGCGAGAAATTACCCCTGAGGGGAGATGGCCACGCTGCAATCCCGTCTCCTCCATTCTCCTCTCGGGATCTTGGGCACGCACATACACGCTCCTGACCTGAGTATAAGCCACTGGGTCCGGGACTCGAACCGCGGTCAACTACATGGGAGTCTAGCAACATAGCCATTACACTAACTTTCTCTACTTTCTATACAGGTATCAAATTACAATAGATACGTAATTACTGCTTTTGTTTACAACCTGTATTAAAATTAAAAACACTTCTTAGCTCTTCTCTAAGTAGTGCAGAATTTATAGCACTTTATTGATGAATGTTATTTTCTATTAATTTTATGCCATTTATCTGAGGAATATAATTTAATTTTAGACGATCCCCTGGTGTAAAGTCTTTTAGCAGTTGCAGCCTGGATAGATTTAAACAGATAATTTCACAGCCTGGATTTCAATGTCTTCAGAATATAACTGTCCCAAAAGTGGATTACCAATATAAAGCTGGAACGTGTGGCAATTCAATTTTGGAACCACCAGAAGAATGTGACTGTGGTAATGCAGAGGTTAGTAGCCAACTTGAATAGGTTATCCAGAGATCGAAATGTTTGCCTAGAAATGTTTGCTTAGTAATACTGTTTTGAATGTTTTTATTGGGTTTTATTAGCTTTCAATTTTAGAACATTTTACAAACATTGCATACTTTCCCATAACTAGTGTTTTAATCCCCTGTAATCCTAGTAACTTCCATGTTATTTTGTGTATTGATAGATGTAGTTCAACATCATGTGTAATAATCAGATATATTGGGAATGTATACATACTGGTCTTTCTTGTTTATGGCAACTTAAAGCATTCATAGACTGGTTTTTCCATTTTAAAGAGTTTGGTTATATCTTCTAATTAACTCCTGATGTATATCATAGTGTCTTGGCTACTATTTAGCTGTGGAGTTTCCGAGTTATTAAATAGATGAAGAACGCCTTAGCAATGGCACGTTTATCTCAAATTGCTAATTTACACCTCTAATGATGACTTTCAGAAGGATAATGTTAAGTGATTGAAGCATACTTCACAAGAGCTTCAATAATTAAACTAATCAAAATAAAAATATATCACAATGAGCTGGAAGACAAATCTATTTCTTTTAAAGTGCTTATTTGCTGATTTCTTGCAACTGAGTTTCTATTGTAACAGATGTATTTATTGAAGTGCAACAGCAAATGTCCGCTATCATATGCTCCCTTGTTCAGCCAACAGACAGTGTAAATTTATCTAAAACAAACTTAGTGAGAGAATGTAAAGTTTTCTGGGCTAATTCCCTTTTTAAAAATTTTATTATTATTTTGGGAACCAGCAGTTAGCGTAATGGCTATGTCGCTGGATTCCCACGTAGTCGACCGCGGTCCGTGTCCCGGACCCGGTGGCTTAAAAAAAAACTTACGCCGGGCGCGTGTGCGTGCGTGCCCAAGATCCCGAGAGGAGAATGGAGGAGAAGGGATTGCGGCGTGACCATCCCCCCTGGGGGGTGATTTCTCGCTTTCTGTCTCTATGTCTCTCTCTGTCTGTCTGGTGAACGCACGCGCCCTACAGTGAAACTCTCTCTCAAAAAAAAAAAAAAATTTATTATTATTTTAATTTCATTTTTTATACATTAAATTACCTGTTTTTAGCTTACAAAATGAATATTTCACTATGTTAATTTTTCTCCCTAGTCCAGTTGGTTAAACTATAAAGTATCTTCAACAGATAATACTATATTTCTTTGTCCCATTAATGCATTGCCTCCCTATTTTTCTTCTAAATGTCCTTCCTCAGGCCCTACTCTTCCTCACACACTATATCTGGTATTTACACCCATTTATTGAGTTTATATATCCTTTAGTCAATCAGTTTCAGTCATAGGGTGCGGACACTCGGTACATATTAAGTGGGGACATACAATGTCTCTCCTTCATATCCTGGCTTGCCTCACTCAGCAGTAAATCTTCCATATTCTTCCACTTTCTGTCAAAAGCTAGGGTTTTGTTTTGTATTACTGAATAGTATTCCATAGAGTATATGTGCCACAGTTTTTCAATCCATTCATCTGTTCAGGGGCATTTGGGTTGGTTCCATGTCTTAGCAATTGTGAATAGTGCCACAATAAACATTGATGTGCAAGCACTTTTCTGATTAAGAATCCTTCTGTCCTTTGGGCAGATACCAAGGAGTGGGATTGCTGGATCATATGGTAGTTCTATTTGTAGATTTTTTTTTTCTTTTTTTGGAGAGGTTTTTGCTATAGGGCATGTGCACTCACCAGAAAGACAGAGAGAGACAGAGAGACAGAAAGGGAGAAATCACCCCCCAGGGAGGATGGCCATGCTGAAGTCCCTTCTCCTCTCAGGATCTTGGGCACACACGCACATGCACCTGGCGTGAGTTTAAGCTGCTGAGTCTGGGACTCGAACCGTGGTCGACTACATGGTACTCCAGCAACATAGCCATTATGCTAACTGCTGGTCTCTATTTGTAGATTTTTGAGGAATCTCCAAATTGTTTTCCACAGTGGCTGGACTAATTTACATTCCTGCCAGCAGTGTAAGAGAATTCCCCTTTCACCACACCCCTGCCAACACTTATCATTTTTTGTTTTTTTTAATCTTAGACATTCTGACTGGGGTTAGGTGGTATCTCGTTGTTGTTTTGATCTACATTTCCCTTACAATGAGGGATGCTGAGCATTTTTTCATATGCCTTTTGGCTATTCATGTGTCGTCTTTTTCAGTAGAGTCAAGGGTAGTAGCTACTGTCTGAGACAAATCTCTAATCATAGCTCCTGCTTCCTGCTCTGTGGCACAGTCTCCTGGGATTTCATAACCTCATTAAAATTTAAACCAAGCCAGGGAGGAAGCATTTTTCCAAAAGATGCACAATTAGAAGGATTTATACCTCGTGGCAAGGCCCTTCTTACTCTAATGACCAGTGTTCATATTCCAATTTGTTATGAAATGGCATGGTACTGTTGGAATCTCCAATCCATATTGGTCTTTTGTTTTAAATTTATCAAGGCATGGCATTGCTAGTTGAATGAGGCTTGCTTTTTTGATTTCATCAGGCTTTTCTCTAAGAATATATCTAATTTCTTTCTTGTTTTCATGTATTCTAAGAACATACCTCTAAATTTTGGAGAACCCAGAATTGTTCTGTTTATTCTTGCGATCACAAGCAGAATGAGAGGACCTTCACTCCCCCGATGGTGTAGGTGGGGGAACAGCAACCCCACTATGCTTTCTGTAGCATTGCTAGACAGTCTCCTCACCTTGATTTCTACCCCTGCCCACTGAAGGGTCTCTCAGATGTCTCAGTGACTATATCCTTTCCTGCCCACTGCTCCTGGCCTAGGATCCATGAAATCCATTAGTCCCATACCCATAAAGACATCATGACCTTGCATTTTATTCTTAGTTTTAGGGTCTATTTCATTATATTTACTCTTCTGATTTGCTGAATTTCTTGTATTTGAGTGATGTCATACATAATTGGATGTGAACATTTTTCCTTACTCTCTCCTTTCGTAGGTACCTACCCTGTTCTCTCTTCCTTCTTTTTGTGGACATTGTGTGTGTGTGTGTGTGTGTGTGTGTGTGTGTATGTGTGTGTTAGAAATTCAGAAGGCATAGCATATGTTTATTCTTCTCTATCATGTACTTAAATTTTTTTTCTTTCTGCTTCCATTGGGTTTTTAACTTTATGATCCTGTATTTTGTCATCCATAGCATTTGGTGTTACTTAAAAATATAGTATTGTTTAAGTTGAGAATGCCGTTGTTATTTGTCTTTGTGATATTTTGTCTTTGTGACACCGAGAGTTAAGTGCTGATACTTCTGTCTTATCAGGAACCGAAGTCATTTGAGGTTGGGTTTCAGTTTTAGAACAATTTAGATAACCTTCGTATCAGCTATGCATTTCAAATCTGTTCTTCCAAGGGGTTTTCTCTGAAGGGATGAGGAGCATTTGTCTAGTCAACGCTTAAACATTGGACTTGGAGGTCTCCTGTTAAGATCTCCCCAGGCTGCTTTATCTTATCTTGTCTCCTCTACTCACAAACTTTGGTGACTATCATTTGGGATAGACAAGTTATGTGAGGTTATTCAGGTGTCTAAATTGCCAATACCACTTTGTAAGTCCACTAGTTCTTACTTATTTTACCTTTGGAAGACACCTTCCTTATAAGCTTAAACTGATCATTTGCCTACCCCCACCTTGAAAGCACCCCGGGGTAAAAAAAAGAGTCTGGTGAAGGTCAGTTCATCTCAGAAGTCTCTCTTTAGAGTTTTAGTTCATGTCCTTGCGGCTTTCATGATCTCTGTGCTTTTTATTTGTTTCTGTCACCGCTTGGCATTTCGCTCTGTGATACACTTAGATTCTTTTTAAAAGGGAGGTAGCATTTCCATTCATTGAAACACATAGAACTTGATTATTATTTCATGAGTTTTGACATACATATGCATGATGTGTATTTGTGTGTGCATGTATCCAACTCTAATGGATGTATAAAACATTATGATTGGTACAGAAAGTTCTGATACCTCCTTCAGGTGAATCCCTTAAGTACCTAAACTTGTCCTTTCTGTCACTATGCATTAATTACTTTTGCCCACTATTTGAAATAATTGTGAAAGTATTATGTAAATTATGAATTTTTTTTGATTCTGGAGTTTTTACTTGATGTAATGCTTTTGATAGCCATACACATGTTTAAATGTGTCTATAGATCATTGGGTTTTATTGTGAAATAGTGTTTCTTTGTAAGAATTTACCACATTTGTTTATCCATCCAACTGTTAGTAAGTATTTGGGTTGTTTTCACTTTAGAGTATGATAACAAATGTTTCTAAATATTCATATCCGAAGCTTTATGTGGACTTAGGATTTCATTTCTTCTCTTTCTCTTTCTTTTTCTTTCTTTTTTTTTTGTGGGGGGAGAGATTGTTTGCTATAGGGCACATGCACTCAACCACGTGGGAGTCCAGTGTCTTAGCCTCTATGCCACTTGCCAGCCCTCATTTATCTTTAAGAAATATCTTGAAGTAGAATTATTGGACCATATGTTAACTATTGTATTAAAATATAAGAAACCATCAAACTGTTTTACAAAACAGTTGAAATATGTCACATTCTGTCTAGTGTGGGTGTGACGTTGTTCCTCATCCTATTCAAATTCAATATGTCAGTCTCGCCTTGTAGCCATTTGGATATGTTCTGGTATCACACTGAGGCTTTAATTTGTATTTTTCTGATGACTAATTAGATTGAACAGTGGTAATGTGATTACTGGACCTTTATATTAGGTTTGCTTTTTACAATGTCTTTTCACATACCTAGCATGCTTTCTGAAGTCCTGTATTCATTATGTAGTTATAGGATTTATTAATAAAAACTACAAACTGTATTTGCATATGCCTCTGATAGATTTTTGTACCTATGTATCTTGGCTCTGTAATTTCTTAGTGATATCTTTCGAAGAGTATACATTTTTAATAGGATGAAGTCTAGTTTATCATTTTTATGTATTGTGCTACTTATACCCTATTCATCCCAAGTTTATGAAGTCTTCCCATATATGTTCTTTTGGATATTTGTTGATTTCATGTTTATAAGATTTTCTTTCTTTTATGAGAGAGAAAAAGAAAGCATGAGATGCCTTTGGCAGGATCTTGCTATACTGTGATACTTTCCCTAGCCAAGATCACAGGTATGTGTGGACAGGCCTGATAGAACATTTTGGTCAACCCAGGATTGAAACCTAGACCTTTCATGTTGCTACAAAAGTGTGCAGTGGCACCCTACCACCCAAGCCGCTGCAGATGGGCCTGACTACTTTTTTTGTAGGTCTGGGGAACCTTCTGAGTAAGTTTCTGTGCATTTTGTAAGATGAGGGCCAGGGTACATGTTTGTCTCCACGTGGATGCCCAGTTTTGCGAGTTGGCTTGTTGGAAAGACTGTCTTCATCATAATGAATTATCCTGGCACCTAGACTGAGAATCAGTTAACCATCTACTTATAACTTTAACTTGAATTTCTAAGCTTATGCTTTTGAACGTTACTGTCAATTGTATACGAGTTTTCAAATCACAGTTCTTCCAGTTTTCAGTGTTCTTTTCAGGAAAACAGAGATACAATGAAATCACTAAAGTGACTGATTTCTCCCATAGTTCAGCTTAATGTTACTTTGAATGGCTGGTTTATAATTTGAAAAATACCTATAAAATGTATAAATCAAAATTACAAAACAGTCCAAATTAATAAATCAAAAAGTGAATACTTTTGGAGTTTATTTTTAAAATAGAGAAACATTTTGGTAGTAGTTTTTCAGGCTATTTAACTAAATTAGCACATAGAGAAATAATGAAAGGATATTAAATATTGAAGAAATACTTGATAAGTTTGGAGAAGTACAAACAAAAGTATATGTTTTCTGACTTTTTAGATTTCTAAGTGATAAATCACAACATACTTTTATAAACTTCTTTCCATCCCATGATGAGAGTCCATCTTAAGATTCTCTTTTTGATTCTATGGGCATTTTCCTTTTATGCCATTGATTCCCCCCCCCATTATTATTAATATTTAGTGTGTGTGTTCAGGCCTCCAACTTCACTAAATACTCTTTTTGCATTCAAATATTTTTGTGGGGCCAGCTGGTGGCATGGTGATTGGAGTGAAGGGATCTGATGTGGCTGACTGTGGGCTTGGAGTCCCAGAACTGGCAGCTGGGGGGATGATACCAGACATGTGTGTGTGTGTGTGTGTGTGTGTGTGTGTGTTCAAAATGCCTAGAGGAGAATGGAAGAGAGAGCATTGCAGAGGGACCCTGGAGAGTGCTTCCTTACTTGCTCCCTCTTCTCTCTCTCATTCTGGCAAGCGCACAGGCTCTATGGCAAAAAAAAATAATGTGTGAAGTATAACACATTTTCCTTAATGTCGAATCACAAAAATAGAAAAAAGTGGGGCAGCTATGACTTGGTGGTTACAACATCTGGATCTTCTATGGCTGACTGCGGGGTTTAAGTCCCAGACCTCATGCCTTGAAAGGAAAACAACTGGGAGCGTGTGTGTTAGTACTGAGAACCCGAAGCGGGTGAAATGAAGGAGAAAGGGGTGCACCGTGACCGCTCCCCATGGGGCTGCTTTCTCACACACACCTTCCACCCCCCATTGTGTCTCTTTCTTGGGTATGTACACGTGTCCTCTGGCAAAACTGAAAAAAGGAAAGAAAAACGAGTATCACATGAGTCATGTAAACATTACATTTGTATCTGATAATAAACTTTTGGACATGATTCAGTCACATGCAGGTGGTATAATGGAATCATATTTTATATAAGATATTATGAGATAATCCAGGTATTACAAAGCAATCAGAAGTAAGTGATAAGTTGAACTACCCTGTTGAGAAAAACCTTGAAAGTAAGGTAAAATTAAGCATATATCTAGAACAAAAGTAGTATACACACACACACACACACACACACACACACACACCTGTAACTGGTGGAGCTAAAGAGGAGGAAAATTTTATCTTTATAGAATGAAACTATAAAGAAAAGTTCATAGTTCTCAGACAAGAAAATATTTACATTTCACAATATCAAAATATCAAGACATTACCAGCAAAACAAATTAAGGTATCATGAAAAATACTGGCTAGAGGTTAATATTGTTAATTTAAAGTTGTTTACAGATGAAGGGACTTGGCAGAGGAATACAACAGGCATATAGGCATAGAATTATTGACTAAACCAGAATATGCAGATATGAGAAATTTTCAACACATTCATAATAAAAAATTAAAATGAATATAGCACTTTTTTGGCTCTCCACTTTACTATGCATCTTGTGAAATATTTTTGCACAAATATATAACTTCTATATTCATAACTCTATGGAACTTCTATACAGATAACTGTATGGGAAGCAATAAGCATATGTTATAAAGAGTGCTTAAAGTTTTGTACTGTAACTATTTAATAACTTCTAGAATTAAACTTTTTTAGATTGGCTTGCCATAGGATATGTGTGCTCACTGGAAAGAGACTGAGACAGAAAGAGGGAAAGTGAGAACTCACCTCCGAGGGGGAAGGCCATGCTAATATCCCTTCTCCATTCTCCTCTTGAGATTTTGGGCACACATGCTCACAAGCCCGGCTTAATTCTTAACCCACCAATCTGAGATTCAAACCATGGAGTTGGACATGTGAGATCCAGCACCTTAACCACAACTCCACCTGCTGGCACTCTGGAATTAAATTTAGTGATAGCATCTTGGACGGCCCAGCCATGACATCACTGCAACGTGGCTGTGGTTGCATGTGGCCCGAGCTTGGTTCCCTGCCCAACACAAACTAACTCAGAGGTTCGGGATAGGAGGACTGCAAAGTTGGAGACAGGGTCCAAAATACCTCTCTCCCTTCATTAAAAAAACAAACAACAACAAAAAAACTATGACCTAAAAATAATTGCGACAGATTTTTGAAAAATATTTACAATAATAAAATATTATTATAATTTAGAAGCATGAAGTATTTTTATATTCAAAAATTGATACACATTTCCAAATCAATGAGAAGAGTTTATGATATGGGAGAGTACTTATGATATAGTAAATGAAGAAAATATATAAAAACATTCAGTAAATATATTCATGGACCAAAAGAAAATTGAAAGAAGTTATATTAAATTTTTAGTAAATCAAGTAATAAGTAATTTAATTAACATCTTTTTTCTTCTAATGGAAAAGTATATTAAGTTCCAATAAACTGGTGTTAAAAATGGTCAAAAGTAGGACCAGCAGATGGCATAGTGGTTGCATTGCTGGCCTTTCACATGGCTGACTAGGGTTCAAGTCCTGGACTTGGTGGCTTGAAACACACTGGGCGTGTGTGCCTACATGCCCAAGATCCCTGGAGAAGAAGGGAAGAGAAGGGATTGTGGCATGGACATCCCCTTGGGGGGTGATTCCTCACCTTCCTTCTCACTGTCTCTCTCTCTTGCTTGCTAGTTTTGACGAGTGCACGCACCCTGTTGCAAAAAGCAAGCAAGCAAAAAAGTTAAAAGTCTGTGATGGTGGTTAATTAGAGACATGTTTCAGTGTATTTTGAAAAAAATAATTTGTTATTGAAACTTCCTGTGTTTAACTTGATTTTATTCATTATTAGAAATGCACTCATAAGAAATGCTGCAATCCTGCTGATTGTACTCTCCATGACGGTGCAGAGTGCGGTACTGGTGTCTGCTGCGATAGAAATTCTTGTTTGGTAAGCTTGGAAAAGATTAAGCTATTTCATAACTTTTTTATGTTTTATGCAATTTGCTTTTAGCTTTTTTTTTAACACATCTTTCAACTATTTTATATTTTCTTTGATGAGGATTTTTTGATGTTCTAGTTCCTAATAGTATAAATATTTTTTTACATCTTTAAATATTCCTTACAATATGTTTTTAGAAGATATATGTTCCACAGAGAGAGAGATAATAAAAATATTTTTTTGTTATTTATAATATTTCATTTGTTTTCAAGATACTTTAGTCTCTTCTATGGTAAACAACAGAAACTCAATTCATAAGCCATTGATTTCAGGACTGAGAGGCTCCCTTTAGGCCTCTTTCGACCTTCTTAGTTCTGTCTTTCATTGTCTGGTTGGGATCTCCACTGACGACCTCTCGGTTATTACATAGCATACCAATTCCAGAGTATTTTGTTTTAAAAGTGCCTCTTATTCTTGACAAGAAAAGTTGCTGTTTATGATTAAATAAATAACAAAATTATAAATAAGCCACTTTACATATATTTGACTTGCAATATTCAGGGAGACTCAATAATAAAATATCTCATTTTAAAAGTAGCAGAAGACAAATCGATGTAGAACACACAGCAACTTGTAGCATTTCAAATACTGAAGAGGCACTTTTACAAGCTGTTCTATTTTGCTCTAGGAACCGGTGATGAAGACAATGGTCGTTCATTTACAAGGCACGTGAAGGCAGAGGCCAGCCTCGGGCCTCTCCTTCTCACCTCTGACCCTCGTTGCTTTCCCTTCACCAGAGCTCGTCCCTTGACTCTTGGTTCCCAATCTGTGGGATTGTAGAATAAGATTTTTTTTTTAAACAGTGCATTGCAACTCTGTCCACATCCTAAAAAAGGAATTCTTTCAAATAGAGATTGTTGCTGCATTTGACAGAATGAAATTTAGGATATGAATTTCTAGGGAGGCCCTCAGGGGTAAGAACTGAATGTGCTACGTTAGTTCTTGTTCATTCTGCTACGTGCTGTGGCATGGAATTTTGCTGCCATAAAAGGCTGACAGGTGTTGTACACTCTGCTCTCACTTTTATTTGCTGTGAGTGTGAAAGGTTCTTCTTTCTCTGTCAGCTGTCAAGTAGGCAGATTTCTCCCCCAATAGATATTTAATCCATTTTAAAAATACACTTTCAGCTTAGAGCCATCTCCATGTGATATGGAAGACAATGGTCTGTCCAGTATTTATTTTGTGAACACTGATCAGGGATGAGCATGTCCCTCACGGGCACATGGGCCTCCCTACGGGTACTTAAATGATGAAATGGTACCCCGTAATAAGAAGGATGTGTTGCTCAGTTGTGTCTTGATGATGAATATGCAAGGAAAGGAAAACAAGTGTTTAAGCCACGTAATAGGAAATGAGCCTGGCTGCACGTTCAGGTGACTCTTAGTTTCTAGGAGTAGCAATAGAGCAACAGGATCCTTATTCCAGGCATCATTCGGCCCTCCTTGCTTTTGCTGACAGTTCTCCGGGACACGTTTTCCGAACGTGTATGGAGAGAGTGTTGCAGCACCTTGCTCTTCCAGACGATAGTGCACGTTTTTCAGAAGACAGAGGTAGCCTCTTTCCCAGCGTCCATCCCAACACTGTAGTGGAGAACAGTCTGACTGACCCAGAGATCCAGACAAATGTTGAGTTGTCTGAAAAGTCATGATGCATTTTTGTATAGAAAAATATGTCATGACTTTTAAGACAAATTAATATATATGTATTTGTTTTTCTTTGTCTCACAGATAAAGAGTAGAGGAAGTGTATGTAGAAAAAGCAAAGATTTTTGTGATTTTCCAGAGCATTGCAATGGATCATCTGAATTTTGTGTCCCTGATGTGGGATCTGCAGATTTTGAACCATGCAATAACAAGACTGCCTTTTGCTATGGAGGAATATGCCGAGATCCAGACAGACAGTGTGTGGAGTTATTTGGAAAATGTAATAGTTCCATCTTTCTCCTGGGGTTTGTTTTTTGATTTTTTGTTTGTTTATATTTATTTATTTATTTATTTATTTATTTATTTAATTGCTATGGGGTATGTACACTCACCAGAGAAAGAGAGAAGCAAATTGAGAAATACCCAGGAGGGAGGGCCATGCTGCATTCCTTTCTCCTCCTGGGGTTTTGGTCATGTACATACATGTACCCCGAGTGATTTTCAAGGCACCAGGTCTGACACTTGAACTGTGGTTGGCTGTGTGGGAATCCTAGTGCCTTCACCACCACATCACCTACTGGCCTCTTCTGGGGTTTGTTATAAACTGTAGTTACTCTAAAGTCAGTATCCACTCTATAGTCGTAATAAAAAAAGTTTTCTTTATATCCAAATTCAAAAATAAAATTGTACATAGAAATAAATTTTAACAGTATGAAGAGGTAAAATGGACCAAATATGTTCCAGACAAAAAAGAATAGACTACTGGTCAAATTTTAGGTGATTGGTGGAGTGGGAGTAGACTATTTAATACTAAATAAGAGAACAAATGCCTTCACGATTTCTCCATTATTTCTGCCCTGAGATACCAGTTTTCTAATTCTCAAGTAGGAAGTCTGTTTAGTGTTTCTTTTTCTATTATAGCTAGTATATGACTCCCACATTTAAAGTAAGTGACATCGACTAAGATCTCGCCACATAGATTTATCACACTTTTAAACTTTAATTTTTTTCTGTATGCATAACGGGGATTTCTTTTTTATGTTTTAAGTTGCTAAGGGTTCTTCTTACCTGTGTGCTGAAGAAGTGAATTTTCAAAATGACAAATTTGGAAACTGTGGGTCATCTGCTTGCGATTTTACGTATGTATTTATGAAGACATACATTTTGCACATGCATGTGTATGTATATGTGTGTACTGCAAAGAATAGCCGTGCAAACGAGACCAGTCCCTGTGTATGTATATGTGTGTACTGCAAAGAACAGCCGTGCAAACGAGACCAGTCAACAGATGAGTTTGCATGTTTCGTTTCATAGGATGGTGTAAGATGTGAATAGCTTTGGTGTTAATATCTGGGTAATACTTGCAGTTATCCTATTTCAGATTGTTATTTACCTAATATATTGTGTACTTAAGTGAAAAATGGATCATATTTTCTTTCTGTCTTTTTATTGCCAGATCAATCCTTTGTGGAAAACTAGTTTGTCACTGGACGCATGCAGAAATAGTTCCAATGTCAAAGTATGATTTGCAGTATACTTACCTTGGAGGTCATGTCTGTCTGTCTGCACACTTAAGAAAGACTTCAGCAACTGATAATACCTATGTAGATGATGGTACTGTGTGTGGCATACAGAAGGTAGATATAATGTTTGCTCGACAGTATGTGGTGGGTTGTGTGTTAGTTTACGAATATGTGTAGGGGAAGAGGGAGAGTGCTAGGAGAGAGAGACAGAGACCTTAATTGTTAAATTTGTAATTAGTATTATAAATTTTAGCATTGCAATCTTAAGATACAAGGATCAGAATTTCTGTTGGTCGAAGAAATTCTCCACTTACTATCTATAATGTTCTAATAGGAATTTTGCAATAGCGATTAAAACATTTTTTTCACAACTGAGAGTATAAGCCTTCTTGTTAGGCCAGTATATGGCCTGCAATAATTTGTGTAAACAAAGGAAAAAAGAGAATCTAATAATAGACAAAAACATGTAAGGGGAAGGTGAATAATAATAATAGTAATAATAAAATAATAAGCCAGCATTTAGTTTCTCAGTATTTGGCCAGGAGAGTGAATTTGGTTCTACTTAAAGGAAAATATTTATTTGTTCATGGATTGAGTCCCTATTACTTCCTCCGAAGCATAATAACTTGTTAAAAATGTGGCCCTTCCATAAGGCAGGACAATAAAAGAAAGCTTAAACTTTACTTATTTTTCTTTTGCTTAACCATTTTGATAAACTTAGTAAAGGATTTTTAAAGTGGTAACTTTCAAAATTAGTACAGATGGAAAGACTAAACAATTATGTTTTAATAAAAACTACCCCTCTCATTCAACACCTTGTCCCATACATATCATCCATTTTGCTCTTCTTGAGTTGAATTCTTTATAATAAACAATTAAACACAAGTATTTCCTGAGTTGTATAAGTCATTCTAATGAATTATTATGAGTAGGGGTTAATAGAAACCCCCCATGGACAGTCAGTCTATTAGATGGAAGAGTTGCCTGGGACTTATGATTGGCATCTGAATTGAAGGCAGTTTTGAGAGTAAACCCTTTACTTCGTGGGACCTGAGGCTAAGTCCACATTGATAGTTAGGTATTGTCAGAATTGAATTGATTTTTGGCTGATGTTCTAGAAACACACATATATTCACATATACACTTTCAAGATACATTTACCAATGTGAGGGAAAACAGAGACTCGTGAAACTGGGCATATAACTAAAGGATATGCACACTTGCCCCCTAACTTGTGATGAAATACACACAAAGTAAATGATATTCAGGTATAAGTTTTGTCTTATTAATTGGGCATTGAAAATGATACTTAGTGTTAAAAAGTATATCTTATTATCAAACTAAAATACATAAAAAATTGGTGCATACTTTTTGAAAGCAATTCAGAATTATATAAGAGAAATGATATGTTCTCATGTCTTTTTTCTCATTTCTAATATGATAACGTTACATTAATTTCAGATATAAGGAAATATAGTTGGCATAGAATAGTTGTGATGAGTTGTAATAGAGAACAAAATCAAGATAGAATAAATGCCAATTATAAGCTGATGAACTATTATTGCATATGTAAAATTGAATATACTATTTCTTTCTAAAATGATATTTGCAAAAATACTCTTTTAATGGCATTGAAGTATCTTGCTAAGCAAAAACCAGGACAAAACCTTTGAAACACATTTTTACTCTTGGATTAGTAATTCCTCGGGTTGCAATTTCTACTAAAGCATAGAACATGCTGTTGGCTTACGTTGCCTTACCAGACCTTCCCAATTCAGGGATGTTATAAGTCTGTGGTCTTTGTGTTTTAATCCAGATAGATTTGTAATAGGTAAAACAATAGAGGCCTCTGGGATAAATGACAAGATCAAATATTGTGGTATCTATAGCCTTCAAATCCATTTACACCTGAAGTTTAATCAAAAAATATGGAAGACAAACTCTACACTAGCAATTACAAAGCATTATTGCTGCACCAAAAAACCCTACACAGAGGGTTAAACTGGACTCAGGAATTGTCCTCTGTAAGACACTGCATTTGTTAACTTTTATGTAACAACATTTTTTATTCTACGCTCTGTGCGATAGTCTACTTAATATCCTAAATTCAAAGATACCTGGGATAAGGAAGGATTCAATAACTTGCTCCAGGTTACACTGGTAAGGTGAAAGCCAAGAGGTTTTATCATTAATCATAGAGAGAAAACCTAAAAATGACGGAATGTTGGCATTTAGCATCGTTCCCTGAGACCTGTGAATAAAGCAGCTCTTACACTGAAAAGTGGTCTATCAATAACTCAGGGTCTCATCTTAAGTGTAAATTTATCAGTAGTTTTAATCAAACATAAAATGAGTTTAAACATAATCTGCTTCTCAGGGTCTAGCTGGGTATATACTACAAAGCCTCATTACAGTGCTAAGGTATTACAAATGGTTAGTAAGCTAGCAGTTCTGGTTTTCTCAACAATTTGTAACAATAAATGTATACATCTTTTTCCTTAAGGGAAAATGGTATTTCATTTGCAATGTCCTATTTTATAGCATAATACCTTACCACTTTGATGTTTCCTTCCAGTTCTTTGATCAGAATGATCATGTTGTGAGACTCAGCTCATCTGTTGTGTATATACTCATACATATGTTGTGCATGTGATATATATTTACCAAATATGACTTCTCACTTCTTGACTTTATATTTAAAATTTTTGTTATTGTTGGTTGCTGTAGTTTTGTCAAAGTGGAGTTTGCAAACTTCTCAGACACTATGCAAAGAGACCAGCTTGCAACTCAACAGAGAAATGCCAGGGTCATGGGGTATGTAATAGTTACTCTCTCATTAAGTGTATTTATTTTAATCCATGTCACTAACATTTTCCAGAATAATAATAAGGCTCAGAATTATCCAGTGTTGACATTCTTTTGGAAAATTACAGTTAAGGTGTTTTTGTCCATTTTGTTGCTAATAACAGAAAATACCTGATTTATGAAAGTAGAGATTTATTCAGCTCAAGGCTTGGAGGCCCAAAGTTCAGGGGCAGTTCTGGTGTGTGTGTTGGGGGAGAGTATAGCTGAGTTCCGAGGCATCACCTTAGAGGGTGAGAGCAGTGTCTGGTGTCTGTGAGTGGGTCTTGGTTTTGGACTCACTGCCTCTCCTTACAAACACAACACAACTCTTTCATGGGGCCCTGTCCTAATGACCTTAGTACTTATCTCTCTCAATGGGTCCCAGCTTTCAACACCATAATGGGATCAAATTTTCACCCTCTTAATCTCTTACAGCAACTGGACACATGAATTTTGGAGGGACATATTCAAATGATAGCATAAAGAAAAGAGGAGTTTATTATTTATATAAAATAAATATCATTTAGATCACTTAGATCATTATGGACCTCATAAACTTTGACCTTTGTACAAAATGGAATCTGAAACATAATTTGTAAATTAATATAATCAGTGTTCAAAAGTTCATGGAAAATGCATATTATTAAAAAAATATGGGGTTAGCAGGTGGCATGGTGGTTAAGGCACTGGACTCTCACATGGCTGACCATGGTTTGAGTCTCAAACCCAGTAGCTTGAAAACACGCTGGGCATGTGTGTATGCATGTCCAAAATCCCAGGAGGAGAATAGAGGAAAAGGGATTGTAATATGACTGTCTCTCCTGGGGATGACTCTTCTCCCCCACCTCTGTGTCTCCTTCCAGTGAGTGCACATGCCCTGAAACAAGTTAAACGTATACACTTACATATATTTATAAGCATGTAATATATTTATTTTATACACATGGCTTATAATCTTTTTATGAAATTAATTTACTATCCATTCAGATCTTTTAAATTCTTTGGATGCTTAAATTTATTTTCCTGTGTGAATCTTTCATACTATATTCAAAAAGTCACTCAGTTTTGGACTTTTAAGCAATGTTAAATTTTTTTGAGAGGTTTTTGCTATAGGGCAAATGTGCTTGCCAGAAAGACAGAGAGAGATACAGAAAGTAGGAAAGCCCCCCCCCCCCCACAGGGGATGGCTATGCCACAATCACTTCTCCTCCATTCCCCTCTTGGGATCTTGGGCATACACACACATGCACCCGGCGGGAGTTTAAGCTACGAGGTATGGGACTTGAACTGTGGGCAACTACATGGAGTCCAGCGATGTAGCCATTATGCCAACTGCTGGTCTCCAGGAGTTTTCTTTTCTGGATTCTTTGGGGGTTTACTATGTATATAAACATGTCATATGCAAATAGAGATAAGTTCACTTCTTCTTTTCCTATTTGGATGCCTTTTCTTGTCTAGTTGAATTGGCAAAGACTTCCAGTATTATATTGAAAAGTAGAGAGTAGGCAGGCTTATCTTGTTCTGATTTTTAGTGGAAAAGCTTTTAGCTTTTCCTATGGTCTTTATAGTTTGAGAAATGTCCCTTCACTACCTATTTTGCTGAAAGTTTTAATCATGAGTATATGTTGTATTTTATCAAATGCTTTTCTACATCAATTGATCATATGGTTTCTGTCTTTCTGTTAAAATTATTTATGACATTTATGGTTTTCCATATGTTGAACCATCCTTGCATCACTGGAATAAAGCCTACCTGGTCTTGGTGTACAATCTTTTTAATGTGCTATTGGGTACGGTTTGCTAGTATATTGTTGAGAATTTTTGCATCTATATTAATCAGAAATATTGGTATGTAGTTTTCTTTTTTTGGTTAGGTCCTTGTCTGTTTTGAGGATGAGGGTGGTGGAGGCTTCATAAAATTAATTTGGGAGAATTCTTTCCTTTTGGATCTTTAGAAATAGTCTGAGTAGAATGGAGGTTAGCTCTTCTTTAATAGTTTTATGGAATTCAGAAATGAAACCACTAGAATCTGGACTTTTCTTTGTTGGGAGGTTATCATGGATTTAATTTCATTGCTTGTAATTATTTTATTCAGTATTTCTATGTCTTGGTAGCTTATATGTGTCAGGAAATTTGTCCATCTCATCCAGATTTTCTTGTTTGTGAGTGTATAGTCACTCATAATATCCTCTAATGATCTTTCATATTTGTTATATCTGTTGTAATACTACCTGTTACATTGCAAATTTGATTTATCTGGTTCCTTTCTTCCTCCTCCTCCTTTTTGAGAGTTTTATTTTGCAATAGTGTACGTGTGCTCACCAGAAGACAGAGAGAGACATAGAGACAGAAAGCAAGAAATCACCCCCCAGGGGGGATGGCCACGCCACAATCCCTTCTCCTTCATTCTCCTCTTGGGATCTTGGGAGCACACGCACACGTGCCCGGCCTGAGTTTAAGCCACTGGGACCAGAACTTGAGCTGTGGTTAACTACATGAGAGTTCAATGACATAGCCAATATGCCAACTGTTGGTCCCTCTCTCTTCTTAATTAGTCTAGTTAATGGTGTATCAATTTTGTTTATCTTCTCAAAAAAAAAAAAAAAAAAATTCTTGGTTTAATTTATTTTCTGTGTAGTTTATTTTCTATTTCATTTATTTCTGCTTAGATCTTTATTATTTATTTTCTCCTAAATTCTTTTTGTTGTTGTAGTTGTTTTTCCAGTTCCTTGAGGTGTGTTGTTAAGTTGCCTATTTGCTACATTTTCTGTCCTTTTTTTTTTTTTTCCTGTAGGGCATGTATGCTCACTGGAGAGACAGAGATAGAGTCACAGAGTGACAGGAAGTGAGAAGGCATCCCCTGACCCCCCCCCCCCCCCCCCCCCCCCCCCCCCCCCCCCGCCCAGGGAATATGGCCACACTACCGTTTCTTCTCCATTCTCCCCTTTGGAATTTTAGGCACATATGCACATGCAGTGGCGTGAGTTTCAAGTCACTGGGTCTGAGACTTGAACCAGAGTCAGCCATGTGGGAGTCCAGCAATATAACCATTACAGCATCTGCCAGTCCCTCCATCCTTTTCTTATGTGTGCTAATTGTTATGAACTTCCCTCCTATGACTGCCTTCACTGTGTCCCATAGATTATGGAAACTCGTGCGCTAGTTATTGTTAGTTTCTGTGAATCTTTTGATTTTAATCTTGATTTCCTCAATGGTTGTGAAGTCATGCAGGAGCAGGTTGTTTAGTTTCCATATGTTTATGTATTTTTGAGGTATTTTTCTGAAATAAATTTCCAGTTTAATTTCTTCATGATCAGAGAAGATGCTGGATATAGTTTCTATGCCTTTGAATTTGTAAAGGCTTGTTTCGTGCTCTATCATGTGGTCAGTTTTCAAAATTGTTCCTTATGGGGGTGAGAAAAATGTATATTTTGTGGCAGTTGGTTGGAAAGTTCTATAGATGTCTATAGAGTCCGTTTCATTTATGGTATCATTTAGATCCTGTATCCCTTTGCTTATTTTTTGTCTAAATGACCTGTCCAAAGAAAATAGTCAGGCGTTGAGATCTCCAATGATTAGCGTGTTGCAGTCTACTTCTCTCTTTAGATATCTAGCAGTTTTTGGATGCTTCCAAGTTGGATGCATAGATGTTTATAAGTGTTCTGTCTTCTTGGTAAATTAGACCTTTTAGTACTATATAATGTCCTTCTTTGCCTTACAGTTTTTGTCTAATATCAGTATCACAACTCCAGCATTTTTAAAATGTTCATGTGCATAGACTATCATTTTCTAGTCCTTCACTTTTAGTTTGTATGTCTTTATCCATGAAGTGTGTTTCATATACGCAGCAAATGGAGGGTTTATTTTGTTTTTTATCCATTCAGTCAGTCTGTGTGTTTTGATTGGAGAATTTAATCTAGTAACATTCAATGTTATTATTGATATTGATATTTTTAGATTTATCCCTGCCATTTTTTCAGTTTTTTTGTTTTTGTTTTGTTGTTGCTGTTTTGTTTTTTGTTTTTTGGTTTTTTTTTTGTTCTTTTATTTCTGTTTGTCTCTGCTTAGTTTTCCTAATATAGTACTCCCTTCAATATTTCTTGAAGAGCTGGTCTGGTACTGGTGAATTCTTTCAGATTTTGTTTGTCTGCAAATGATTTTATTTATTATTCCCATTTGAAGGATAATTTTGCTGGGTATAATATTCTTGGTTAAAATTGTTTTACTTTCAGTATTTTGAGTATGTCTTTTCATTTTTTTCTTGCCTGAATTGTTTTGGTTGAGAGGTCTGATATGAGCCTAATAGAGTAGCCTTTGTAAGTGACTTGATGTTTTTCTCTTCCCATTTTTAGAATCTTATCTTTGGTTGAGATTTTTACCATTCTGGCTATGATATGCCATGGAGAGGATGTTCTTATGTTGATCCTATTTGGTGTCCTTTGTATTTCTTGGGTCTGGATGACTGAATGCTTCTCTAGGCTTGGGAAGTTTTCTGCAAATGTTTTATGGAATAGTTCTTCTATGCCTGTATCTGATTCTTTGTCTTCTGAAATACATATTATTTGGATATTTGGGCATTTGATGGTGTCCAGTATTTCCCATATGTTGTCTTAATTTTTTAAAATATTTTTTCATTATTTTTGGTGGTTTTATCTAAGTCAAAGGTTTTGTCTTAGTTCAGAGATTCTGTCTTCTGCGTGGTCTAGTATGCTACTGATATGAGGGAGTCTTGATTTTGTGTATTACTGTCTTCATCTCTAGAAGTTCTGATTTTTTATGATATCTATCTCCTCCTTAGGATTCTGGAAAGACTTCCTCATCTCTGTCACCATGAATACACTGAGCTCTATGTCTGACATTCCTGCAAATTCTTTTGTATTGTCTATGACTTAAGAGTTGCTCTGTTCCATTGGGAAAGACCTGTTTCCTTATATTTCTTGTGCCTCTGAACTGGTTTGTAGTCATCTGATGCATTATACATTTGTTCCTACTTTTCTGATGTCAATTCTATAGTAATGGAGGGAAAAAGTCTACATCACAGATGTGTTCTTGGTAGAGGACCTTGTCTTTCAGTCAGAAAAGAGTAGATAGCCAGGTTTAGGTGTTGATTAATTTCCCAGTCTCTTGGGAGCAGGTGCACTTGGGGCTGAGCTGCAGGGTTTCAATTGAGGAAGAGAATAGGAGTCAAGTACACATTTCAGAATACACATTTCAGAAAATCATGAAATCTCAAAATATTCCTGGGTGGGCAGAAGGCAGCTAGAGGTCTAACATAGTCTTCCTGCCTCAACTGATTTCACTGGCTGCCACTAATCCTTGCTCTGCAGCACAAGCTCCAGGGGTAATGGTGGCAAAGAAGAATAGAAAGGGTCAGTCTGGGCTGCACCTGGGGCAATTAGAAGACAGTGGAAGGTCCCAAGGCAACTTCTGCCTCAGTTGATCTCATTGGGTTCTGCTGCTCCCAGCTCCCCAGTGCAGCCTCCAGAGGTAATGGTGGCAAAGAGAGGTGGAAGGGGCCTATCTGGGCTGCACCTGGGGCACTTACCTGAAAGACAGTGGTAGTCCCAACGTGGTCTCCTGCCTCAGTTGGTCTAACTTGCTGCTGCTGCTCCCTGTTCTTCAGCACAGGCTCCAGGGGTAATGGTTGCAAAGGGAGGTGAAAGGGTCTGGTCTGGACTGCACCTCTATTCTTTCTTTTTTTAAATTTTCTATGAGTCACATGCATTCACCAAAGAGAGAAATAGAGAAAGGGAGGAGGTGAATGTGAGAAAGCAAGACAGCAGATCTGGCACTTGAACCGCAGTTGGCCTTGTGGGACCCCGATACCTTAACCACCATACTGGCCTCTGAAGAATACTTTAAAAATTTTTAATCTTATTTTAATATCTTTTCCTCAACACATAACAATTGTACATATTTGTGGGGTGCAGTGTGATTTTTCAGTACATAAAGCCAATGCTTAGTAATCAAAGCAGGATGAATAATATATTTATTATCATATCTATTATTACCTTGTGTTGTGAACCTTCAAAATCCTCTTTTTTAGCTATTTTGAAATATTTAAAAAAATTGTTAAGTGTATTTGCCCTATTGTGGTATAGGACACTACAACTTATTCCTCTTATCTCTCTTTTAAGTGAAGCTGTCTTTCTGTTAACTAACATCATCCTGTTACCACCCCCCCCCTTTCCATTGTTAACCAATATTCTACCTTCTACTTCTATGAACTTAATGTTTTTAATTTATTCCTCATGTGAGTAAGAACATGTGACTTTCCTCTTTCTGTGCTTGGCTTATTTCACTTAGCATAATGTCCTTCAGACTTGTCCATTTGTCTTTGAATGAAGAATTTTATTCTTTTCAATGGGTGAAAATATTATACTACAGAAAGATATATCTACCACATTTCTTTTCACCCTGTGTATATTGGGTGTATATTAGGTTGATTGTGTATTTTAGCTCATTTGAATAGCACTGTAGTAAACATCATGGTGCACATATCTCTGTGACGTATTGACTTTCTTGCCTTTCGATGTATACCTAGTAGTAGAGTTGCTGTATCATGTGGCAATTCTATTTTTACTTTTTTCGAGGCAACATTTTTTCCCCCTGTAATGGCTAGCCAATTACATTCCCACCAACCATATAAGAAGTTTCCTTTCACCACATTCTCATGAGCAATTCCTTCCTTCCTTCCTTCCTTCTTTTCGCCTTTTGCCATTTTGAGAATAGGATTCTAACTGGGTATGGTGGATATCTCATTTTTTCAACTTGTATTTCTCCGATGATTGGTGATGCCAAGAGTTCTTTTCCTCTGTTGGTTGTTTGTATGTCTTCTTTCAAAAAAATGTCTATTCAGATCATTTGCTTATTTCTAAATTAGATTATTTGCATTTTCTTTGCTGCTGATTTGAGTTCCTTGTATATTCTGGTTATAAATTCTTTGTCTGATGTACACTTTATAAATATTTTCTCCCACTTTGTAGGATATCTGTTCACTCTGTTAATTATTTATTTTGCTCAGCAGAAAACTATTTATTTATTTTGCTATAGGATGCATGAGCTTGCAAGAGAGAAAGTAGGAGAAAGAGGAAGGTGAGAAAGCAACCCCCTTCCCCAGGAGAGTTGGCTAAGCCACAATCCTTTCTTCTCCATTCTCTTCTTGGGATTTTGGGCATGCACACACATGCCTGGCATGGTCTTCAAACTGTCAGGTCCAGTACTTTTGAACCACATTGTTGGGATCCAGCTGCTTTAACCTCTGTGCCAACTGCAAACCCTGCAGAAACTTTTTAGTTTCATATAATCCCATTTTTTCTATATTTGCTTTTTTTTACTGTGCTTTTAAAGTCTTACTTCAAAACTCTACCCACAACAATGTCAGGAAGCATTTCCTTTATGTTTTCTTAACTTCATAGTTTTTAGTCATATTTAAGTCTTTAACCCATTTTGAGTTGATTTTTGTAGTGGTGAGATATAGGGGTCTAATTTCATTCTTCTGTATATGAACACAATTCTGTCAAAGATTATTTATCTAGTTGTTCCATGAGTAGCATCTCAACTCTTGATACCATGATTGATCCAAAATTTCAATCAACCTCAGATCATGGACATATACGTACCCAGCATATGCAGGGAGGTTTTCTGGGTATGAGCCTGGAATCTTCCCATGTGACTCAGGATTAAAGAATGTCATTTTTATAGCTGTGCCTCCATCCAGTCCTGTGTACTTATTTTTTTTTCAAGCATGTTTTGTTGAAGAGAATGTTTTTACCCCCAATGAATGTTCATACCATCTTGATCAGATGGTTGTATTGATGCATCTGAATTTATTTCTGAGTTATCTGTTCTATATTTTTGGTCTATGTGTCTGATTTTATGGTTATACCATGATGTTTGGGTTACTGTATCTTGGTGTATATTTTCTGTTAGGTATTATAATATCTACAGCTTTGTTATTGTTTCATTGGATTGCTTTAGCTATAGGGATTTTTGTGATTCTATACAAATATGCTTTTTCTATTTCTGTGAAGAATGTTATTGATATTTTTGTAGAGGTTGCATGGAACCTGTAGATCATTTTGGGTAAGATGGACACTAAAAATATTAATTCTTCGTTCTTTCAACAAGAAATATCTTTCCATTTCTTTTCTGTCTTCTCTTTCATTATTATTTTATAGTTTTCATTTTTTATTTATTAATTGTTTTATTTATTATTTTTGTACCTATCATAAATGTAATTGCTTTCTTGACATTTTAAGCTAATTCACTTTTGGTTTATAAAATCACTACTCAGGGGACCAGCAGATGGTGTAATGGTTACAAGTCGATCACAATTTGACTCTTGGACCCGGTGGTTTAAAACTCACACCAGGCATGTGTACATGCATGCCTGAAATACTGAGAGGAGAATGGAGAAGGGATTGTGGCATTGCGATCCTCCCTTGGGGGGGGAGGGGGGGCAATTTCTCTCTTTCTGTCTATCTCTGTGTCTTCGGCGAACACCTATGCCCTATAGTAAAAAATCCCTCTTAAAAAAACTATTACTCATGTTTATATGTTGATTTTATGTTGTGTAATAATATGTTTATAATTTCTAAGAGTTTTGGGGGAATATTTAGGTTTTTGTTCTTTTTTTATGCTAGAAGATACTTGCATGTACACAAAAGAGAGAGTGAAAGAGGAGGGTGGGAGAGAGGAAAGCACTCCCTAAATGGACCTGGTCAAGGTCCAATCCATTTTTCTTCAGTTTTACATCTGACCAGGATCTTGGGCGTTGGCAAGCATGCTTTTCAAACCACCAGACTGAGACTCAAACCCTGGTGGGCCATGTAGGATGCAGCTTTCTCTACATAGCACTTAACTACTGTATTACAGAACTGGCTGAGTTGTTTTGTATAAATTATCATGTTGTTTGCTAACAAGGGCAAGTTAACTCTCTTCTTTTTGTGCCTAATTCCTCTGGCTAGGATTTCCAGTACTATGCTGCATAAAAATGATAGTGAAGATATTACTGTCTTGTTCTATTCTTACAACTTTTAAAATTTTCTCTGCTCAGTATGATGTTGCCTGTGAGCTTGTCATATTTTGTCCCAGCCCGTGGGACCGTTGAATAGGTTCCTTGGGGGAGGGAGTGAGAGATGGGACAAAAACACACACACACAATATGAGATGCTGATCAAGTCGTCGTCTTCCGTCTACTTCCGTTTATTGAGGAGAAATGGTGAGTTATATACAGCTGGTGGGAACCAATTGGTTGCCCCAAATGCAAATGAGATAGAACAGCATGAACCAATCATTGATGTGGGTGGATCTCTCCCGTTGCTTAGAAACCCAACCACTTCCGGGGAGAACAGTTGGTCACATGATTTCTGAGAAACGATTTGCTCAGTGAGGAAGTGAAGCCTAATGGTTTCCAAGATGGCGGATAGCTCAAGATGGCTTCCGTATGCAGTGCTCGCCACAATATTTGACTATTACTGTGTTGAGGTACATGTCTTCTATACATAATTTTTTAAGATCTTTTACGATGAAAAGATGTTTTATTTTGTTGAATGCTTTTTTGTTGTGTATTGAGATGACTGCATGTTTTTTGTCCTTCATTTTGCTGATGTGGCACATAATATTCATTGTGTGTGTGTGTGTGTGTGTGTGTGTGTATAAAATTTTAAAGAGATTTTTGCCATAAAATCAGAGAGTGAGAAAGACAGACACAGTGGAAGGGAAAGTGAGAAATCACCCCCTGGGGGGATGGTCACGCCGCAATCTCTTCTCTTCCATTCTCCTCCCAGGATCTTGGGCATGCACTCACATGTGCCTGGAGTGATTTTCAAGCAACTGGGTGTGAAACTTGAACCTTGATCAGCCATGTGGGAGTCCAGAGACGTAACCGCCATGTCATCTGCTGTCCCCATTGTGCATTGAACTATCCTTTCATTCCTCCCTTAGATCCAATTGAACAAAGTGTATAATCTTTTTTGATGTGATTTGGATTCAGTTTGCTAATATTTTGCTGAGGATTGTTGTGTCTATATGCATGAGGGATATTGATCAGCAGTTTATTCTTTCTGTTGTACCTTTATCTGGCTTTTGATTCTCTGTCTCCCTCTGTCTCTCTGTCTCTCTCTGTTTCTCTCTCTCTGAGTACATGCTTATCTCTGTGTTGATATCTGTGCATGTGGTGAGACAGTTGCCTCCACTAATTTTATGGTGTGTTTCGTGGTGAACGACTTTCTCCTGGAGACAGGCCCTGTGATTCCAGCTGCGTAGGGTGTACTGACTTCAGTTCTGGGTATACGCAGTAGTGTATTCTCTGTGCAGTTTCTTCCCTGGTGTTCAGGAGAAGGGACATCTGTGGGCGCTTCTGGGGTCTGTGCTGCAGAGATTTGCGTGTCTGGTCTGTCAGCTCAGACCTGGCTGCTGTGGAGGCAAGGGCAGTATGTGGCTGTGTGGAGTTGCTCCTGCGTCTTTGGGGGCTTTTGAGGCTGAAGGCGGGACACTGGGCTGTTTCAATCGCTGTGGGTGAGCAGAGCCACTCCTGGCACTGGTGTGTGGCTAGGCACAGGCTAAAGGCCTGTCTTGGTGGGTATCAGACGGGCAGGCTGGTATCGATGCCGACGTGGTGTTTGGCATAGGCCCCAGGTGGCCAGGACTCAAGAAGGCACTGGCAGAACGTGGGCTGGGCTCCTGCTCTTGAGCTGTGGAATAATCTGTACTGTCTGGACTCAGGGCCTGTGATGGCCTAGGGGGTTTTCCAGCAGCAAATACTCCAGGTGTCTGTGGCATCCACGGTGACTGCCAGGGGTGTCCTACTCCCCTTTTCCTTGCTTGTAAAAGCTCTTTGTGCTAAGGTGCTTCTGACGGGTGGAAGAGTGGCAGGTACAGGGCGCCTCTATCCCTGTCTGTGAGTCTGTCCTGAGTCTCTGTCCACCATTGCATCCATGCCGATTCTCTAATCAATTACTCTGAGCAGATATCAGATGTTTACTCTTGGATTTTGGTTCTTTCTTGTGGGAGTAAAGTGTTCTAGACACCTCTAGTCAGCCATGTTGTCACTAAAATGTGCATTCGAATGTAACGTTGTGGCTAGTAAGTATCTTCTGACATACTGATGTTTCATGTCTTACAAAATAATTTTTTAAAATAGTGACTATTCTGCCTGCCATGCATCAGAAGAATCCGCCAAAGTACTTACATGCCATATATTAACGGTTTTTATTTCTGTTTTCTTCCCTTTCTTATCTACTTTTAATTTCCTTTCTTATTTCATTATTGCATGAACTTATTTCTTGACTCTGTTCTCTGATTTTGAAAAGATAACACATGGACCTTCATTCTAGTGCTTTTTCATTAAATAAAAGTATTTTTCATGTTAAAATAAAATGACTCATATGCAGAATCACATTATCCTAATAATTATATTGACCAACAATCACAAATGATGCATTTAACTTTAGGTTGCATGCTAATGTTCTTATTTTTTAATTTTTTTTTTGTTTTAGGTTTGCAATACTCTTTTCAATTGTCACTGTGATAAAGGCTATTCTCCTCCAGATTGTGACCCAACACCATCGTCACCAGGAGGAAGTGTCAATGACGGGTTTTGGCGTCCAATCGGTCAGTTCCCAGAGAAGTGTGTTCCCATAGAGCTTTCTGACTCACAGATGTGGTCTGTGTCTCCTCTTTCCTCTGTGGCTGCCAAGTACCTGATATGCAGATAGTGCAACTAAGGAACTGAAACTCCAATTTTATTTTCCTTAATTTAAACTTAAGTAGCTCTTTGTGGCTATTGGCTGTTATAGTGGACAATGTTGTTCTACTGGTTCTTGGGAAGGTCATGATGCATTTTTGCATAGGAAACCATAGAAAAGCATGTCATGACTTTCACAAAGACCTAATAGATCATACAATCCATCAGAATGATCAGTTCACTTATTTATTATTTTTGTTTTGTAAGATTATTTGTTCATGTAAGAGAGCATGTGGCGTACAAGGAACAGAAACACAGAGAGAGAGAGAGACCCTCAAGAGGGGCTCATGTGCCTTCGCCGCCTTTTCTCAGCCGTCCGACTTGTCAGGATTCTGGACATGCATGCACCTGGCATATGTTCAAGCCCTCTCGGGGATTCAAACCCACAGCCATGTGACTTCCTGTGCTGCAGTTCAGTCTGCAGCCAACTACACCACCAGATTGGGCATATGTTAACACTTTCAATGATAATCTACAAGGGAATTTTATAAGGCCTTTCTTTAAATTCAACCATGGCTTCCAGAATGTTACTGGTCCCATAGCAGAGATTTTTTTTTACATAGGTATAATTAAATGATAGGAAAAATAGTACTTTTATCAGATAGTATGTGTATTTTGAGGATGTCGTGTAGTGTTATGTTTTAGTTCACAACCAAGTTGTATCTTTTTTTTTCTTTTACCTTTTTAAAAATTATTATTTATTTAGTTTTATTTACTATTATTATAATTTTTAAATTTGTTACAGGGCATGTTCACTCACCAGAAAAAGACAGAGAGAGACAGAGAGGAGAGAGAGAAAGAGGGAGAGAGAAAGAGAAAGTGAGAAAGCAACCCTCCAGGTCCAGGCCTTGAACTGTAGTTGGTCAAGTGTGAGTCTAGTACCTTAACCACCATACTACCTACTGGCTTCATATCTTTTAAATTACTGTTGAAAGGAAAAATTAATAAAATCTTTTGTACCCACTACACATGCATACTAGGTGGCACTAACTATTTAAAAATGTACTTGGTGAGAAGTAGTAAATAAATATAACATTTCTGGTTTTACTAAACCTAGTTTTGTTTTTAATTTTTTTTTATATGCTAGAGGGCACAAATACTTACCAGAGAAAAACAAAGAGAGAGATGAAAAGTAAGAAAGCACCCCCACCCCGCTATGGGGAATGGTCGTGCCACAGTCTCTTCTCCATCACTCTTTTCTCAAAGGATTTTAGGGTACACACACTCACACATAATTAGCAGGATTTTCAAGCCTCCAGGTCTGGGACTTAAACCATGTAGTCAGCCACATGGAATCCAGCCACCTTAACCACTGTGACGCCAGCTGTCTTCAAAACTTTTTTTAACAGTTACAGGTGTACACCTGAACTAACACTTGCAGTATGAGCTCAGAAGTCAAATATGTCAAGGCAGTGACTACATTTCTAATTAACAACTTGTATGAATAACTTAACGTGGCAGCTTGGACAAAAGAGCTAAAAACTTGAAGGTTAAGAACAGATTATATGTCAAGGAGGTTATGGGAAAGTGTTTTCTTGCTTCCATAATTGAGAATTTTATTTATTTTATAGTAGATGATACTGAAAAAATATGTGTGTGTGTTTCTATTTGATGTTACCATGTGTTTGAATTTATGTACCCACCACCACCACCACCGCCACTACAACCCGCGTACATAAACGATCATCACTGTGGGGCTCCCTAATGTTCGTCCTTTGTAGATAATGTTGATCTCCCCTTCCCCCATTTCTAAGTCCTTGCAAGCACTAAACTACTCTCCCTCTCATCAACTTTGTGATTTTATAAATGTTATATAAATAGTCACAAAGTTGGTTTCTCTGTGAGAGGGACTGTTTGTTGCATATTTTCCATGAACTGCATTAAAATTATTGCGTGTATAAATATTTTTCTTTTTTTATTGATTACTAGTATTTGAATTAATATATTAACCCACATTTTTGCATTTGCATTACCAGTATTTGATGGTACCATTACTTTTTATTTTAACCACTCCATCAGCTGTGTATTAATATCTCATTGTGGTTTAAATCTGCACTTGCCTGTGGATAATGATATTGGACATCTGAAATGTGTTTTATTTGATGTGTATCTTATTCAGTGAAAAGTCTGTTAATTTCTTTTGCCATTTTCTAATTGGATTGCTCGTGTTTTTAAAATGTTGCATTTTGAGAGACTTTGTTTTCCAGACGTGTGTTATTTTGTTGGATGTATGATTTGTAAATATTTTCTTTAACACTATAATTTATTTTTTCTAAGACTAACATTTTCTTGATTAATTCCTCTTTTTTTTTAAAATCATGCTTTTGGTGTGAAGTGTATGAACTCATTGTCTAGCCTGGAACTTGAAGATTTTTCTGATGATACCTTTGGTATCATTGTATGTTTTACATTGAAGTTTGTAATACATTTTGAGTTAATTTTTATAAAGCAGAAAAGATGTTAAATTGAAATGAAAGTTTTTGATTTGTGTATGTCCAATTTTTGTGGAATAATTTTTTGAAAAATCTATCACTCTTCAATTTAGTTGTTTTTGCATCTTTGTCAAAAAATATTTGAACATCTTTTATTGGTGTTTTTCTCAGTTGTCTTTCATTGATTTATGTATCATTTCCTCCATCAATGCCATGCTGTTTTACTATTATACCTCTGTAGTATTCTTTAACATTGGGAAAAGTTATTTTTTCTCTTTATTCTTGTTTTTGAAAATTGTTTTGACTATTCTAGGATCTCTTCTTTGTATATGCATTTTCTAATTAACTTTTCTTTGTTTATAAAAATCTTGCTGAGGTCAAAGCAGCTGAATCCCACATGACTAATTACATGGTTTATTTCAGTCTTGGTGCAGAAGTTTGAAAAACATGCTGGGTGCATGTGTGCGCTGCCCGAAATCCCCAAAGGAAGGAGAGATGTGGAAAAAAGATTGCAATGTGACCATCCTCCGTGGGGGTGCTCTCTCACTGCTCCTCTCTCCTCTTCTCTGTCTGATAAGCACAGGGTCTCTCTGGCAAATCTAAGCAAACAAAACTTTCTGTAACTTTGACACAAATGATATAAAAACAATTTAAGAAAAATTGACACCTTCACTACTAGTGAACTTTCCAATCTACAGACATAGTATGTCTCTCCAATTATTTAGGTCTTCTTTGATTTATTTTATTGAAATATAATTTCTGTCATTTATTGTGCATGTATTATTATTTCATTATTTGATTTTTGGGTTATGCATTTCCTTTTTGCTATTTCATTTAAGACAGGAGTTAAATATTTATAAGTATTTAATTATTTGTAAATAATGCTATGGGTTTTTTGCTTTGGCTTCCACTTTTTTAAATTTTTTGATTTTTTTCTTTATTCATGAGAGTGCACCTGCACGTAAGAGAGAGCTAAGAGAATGTGTTCCAGGGTTTGGTCATGACAGCTTCCCCTTTCTCCAGTGCTTTACCTCATCAGGTCTTGGGCACTCACGTGCCTGGTGGGTTTTAGATGGTTAGGGTCGGAGATTCAAATTGCGATCTTCATGTAGGATACGGCTTCTCGTGAGCATTGTATTCCCACTCTGCTACAGAGCTGGCCTTGTCACTTGTTTGTTTAATACATAGATATGCAATTAATTTTTACCTGTAGATTTTATATTCTGCAACATAATTGAATTCATTTTTAGTTCTGAAGGGTTTTTTTGGTTAGTTTTTTAGCGTTTCTATGTAAACAATTAAGTCATCTTCAAATACAGATAGTTTTTCTTTCTAGCCTGTAGGCGTGCAATTTATTTATTTATTTATTTATTCATTCATTCATTCATTCTAACATTTTCTAGAACTTGCAGTAGTATGTTGAATAAGGACTGTGAAAGTAAACATCTCATCTTATTATTGTTTTTAGGGAGAAAATTTAGTCTTTCCCCATTAAATATGATTCTAGTTGTAGGGTTTTTTTTTGTAATCTTTATGAGCTTGAGGAAATTCCCTTTAATGTCTAGTATCTAAAATATTTTGGTACTAACAGTATTCATTTTTGCCAGTTGTTTGGTGTCTCTTGAGAAGACTATATAATTTTGCATCTTAGCCTATTGAGATGCTGAATTGCACTGATTTTAAAGTAGTGATCAAAATTTTAATATCTAGAATAATTACTCCTTGGACATGATCTATTTTTTGTATGTTACTGAATTTTGTTTATTTATTTATTTATTTTTTTGAGAGATTTTCACTATAGGGCACGTGCGCTCGCCAGACAGAGAGAGATAGAGAGACATAAAGCGAGAAATCACCCCCCCAGGGTGATGGCCACGCCGCAATCCCTTCTCCTCCATTCTCCTCTCGGGATCTTAGGCATGCACGCACACGCACCCAGCGTGAGTTTTAAGCCACCGGGTCCGGGATGCGAACTGTGGTTGACTACGTGGGAGTCCCGCGACATAGCCATTACGCTAACTGCTGGTTCCCTGAATTTTATTTTTTAATATTTTATTGAGAATGTTCAAATCTGTGTTCTTGAGAAACATTGGTTTCTTTCTTGTTTCTTCCTTTCCCTTTTTGTTTTACTGTCTTTATTTCATTGTGAAATCAGGTAATACTGGCTTAATAAAATTAGTTGGGGAGCATTTATTCCTCCTCTATATTCTGTAAGTATTTGCTTTAAATTAGCATTATTTCTTTTTCAAACATTTGATAATATTTTCCGGTGAATATGTATGGGCCTGGGGAGTTCTTTCTGGGGGAGTTTTTAAATTATAAATTTATTATCTCTATAGATAAATTGACATCCATAACATCCATTCCACCTTGGGTGAAGTAAAGTAGCTTGTACTTTAAAAACAACGTGTTCTAACTAATTTTTCTCTACTTTTATCAGCCACCAAGAGAGGGAAACAAACAAAACTTGCACACCCACACAAACCCTCTCATCATAATTGTCTGTTTACTTACTTGTCCATTTTATTCTGTCGGTTTGTATTTCATTCCATTTTGAGTATTTGTTAATTGGTGTATACTTAATTTGAATCTTTTTGTGTCTTTCTGGTAAATGGCTTCTTTTATTATGTCTTTAGCGTATTTTTTAAATCTTTGTCTTGATTTTGCTTCATCTGAAATTCACCCTCAGTAGTCATCTGAGGGGCCCTAGCAGTGATGCCCTGGTTAAACAACTGGGCCCACATGAAAGTTGGGTTTACCTTCTGCGATCTCCCTGAGCATGAAAAGAAAAGGCATCCAAATAGGAAAAGAAGAAGTGAATTTATCTCTATTTGCAGATGACATGTTTATATATATAGTAAACCCCCAAAGAATCCAGAAAAGAAAACTCCCAGGGACCAGCAATTGGCATAATGGCTATGTTGCTGGACTCTCATGTAGTCGACCGCAGTTCGAGTCCCGGTGCACATGTGCACACCTGTAGTCTGGGCTGGCTGAGACTGGGATGGGTTGTGGCGTGAAGAGCCTGTTGGAGATGTCTCTGTATTCCTCTCTTTTTTATTTAATTTATTTTTTTTTTATTTTGATTTTTTGGAGAGGTTTTTGCTATAGGGCATGTGCGCTCTCCAGACAGACAGAGAGAGACAGACAGAAAGGGAGAAATCACCCCCAGGGGGGATAGCCATGCTGCAATCCCTTCTCCCCCATTCTCCTCTCAGGATCTTGGACACACACGCACATGCGCCCAGCATGAGTTTTAAGCCACTGGGTCTGGGACTCAAACCGTGGTTGACTACGTGGGAGTCCAGCAACATAGCCATCACGCTGCTGGTCCCTCTGTCTTTCTCTCTTATGGAAGGAATAAATGAATAAACTTTTAAAAAATCAGCTTTAACTCATAGGTTCAACAGCCCTTTATTTAGAAAATCATATTACAGATAACTTAGAGCAGTAGGAATAAATCTAGTAAAATCATCTTTGTCACACATTTTAATAAAATTTTAAACATTGAAAACTCTATTTGATTTATGGATATTTTTTCTATAGGGTGTGTGTGCTCGCCAGGGAGACAGAGAGAGAGAGACCCCTCTCCCCCAGGGAGGATGCCCATCCTCCATCCTGCAATCCCTTCCTCTCCATTCTCCTCTTGGAATTTTGGGCATACACACATATGTGCCTGGCATGAGTTTGAAGCTGTTGGGTCTGGGACTCAAACTGTCCAGCTGTGTGGGTGTCCAGTGACATAACCATTGCACCATCTGCTGGTCCTCAAATTCTACTATGTGTTTTTACTGAGCTTTAATTCACTATGTTTTGAATTCAACTCCCTGATGTCAAATATGAAACTGGAATGTGTCTTTCCTGCATTTTCCCAATTTATTTGAAATGAATCTCTAATACGCTTGAGAAACATGCCAGGCATGTGTGCCTCAAATCCCAAAAGGAGGGGAAGATGGAAGAGAAGGGATTGTGGTGTGACTATGCCTCACAGAGGGTGCTTTCTCACTTTCTTTTTCCCTTTTTTCCTCTCTTTTTTTCTCTCTGGTGAATGCACACTGCCTTTGGTAAACTAACAAATAAAAAGGGAATGAAATTCTGATACATGCCTACAGTATGGATAAATATTCAAGACGTGCTAAATGAAGTAAGCTAGTTAGCATGAAACAAATATGATATATGTGTATATTTTTGAAATGAGAAGTACCTAGGTTAATCAAATGCACACAGTCAAAAAAGAATGGCGTTTCCAGGGATTGGGGCAGGGGAAAGTGGTGAGTTAATGTTTGGTTGGTAGAGTCTCAGCTTGCCCGATGAGAAAGTTGTGGATTTGGACGGCGGTGGTTGCACAACAATGTGAATGCTCTGTGCCTCTCACTGTACACTTAAACGTCTGAAACGGGAGCCAGCAGGTCATGTGGTTAAAGTGCTGCACGCCCACGAGGCTGACTGTGGTTTGAGTCCTAGACCTGGTGGCTTGAAAATCGCAGTGGGTGCATATGCTTGCATTCCCTAAATCCCAAGAGGAGAATGGAGGAGAGGCATTGTGGTGTGCCCATTCCTTCTAGAAGGTGTTTTCTCACTTACCCTCTTTTTGTCTCTTTCTGGTGAGCACACACACCCTATGGCAAAAAACTTAAAGAAAAAAAAAGAAAAGAAAAAAATTTAAACATTTGAAATGGAAAATATTTGTGTTGTATATTTTAATGTAAGTGGAAATAGAAAAAGTTTTATTTATTTTGTAACCAAAAAAGAGATGTTTACAAATAGTCTTATCAAAAGAAGTACAATGCATACATTGGAAGCTAAAAATGCAATATTGGAAGAAATTAAAGATCTTCATCAGCATACAGATATCTCATGATCATATATTAGAAGACTCAATCTTGTTAATATAGAAATCCTCCCCAAATTGATTTGCAGATTCAACACAATCCTTAACAAAACCCTAGCTGACTTCTAAAAAGCTGATTTTAATAATCATATTTCTTAATAAAATATGTATTGGATTGTAGGAAAGTCATGATTCATTTTTACATAGAAAACAGGAAAAATATGTCATGACTCTTCTGACAACCCAATACAAATACCCATAAAGAGAGCCTCAATATCCAGGGAAAGTGCAGACTAAAACTACAGTGAAAGAGCTCCTCACACCCACTAAGATGCTTATAACAAGAAGGACAGGCAACATGTGTTGGGGAGAATGTGGAGAAATTGGGATCTTCTTGATGCCAGTTTCCAGTACTGCTCAAATACTAGTAGCTCCATTCCACTCTCAGTCCATTAAGGGAAGCTGTCTGGTAGGCGTCAGTGTCCTCATACTGTGAGTATACTCCTTATCTTTCTGCCGGTGACTCCCGGGGAGTTCCTGTAACGGCTTCTGGGTCTCTAATCTGTGGACCACTCTCCCTCCAATACTGCATCCTGCAGAGTCCAGCCTTCTCTGCCGCCTTGACGCTGTACTGGGCCTCCCTGGCCACGAACACCATCTCCTACTCTGTGCTTAGGTAGAACTGAATTGACACAAAATTGGCATCAGGGGTTTTCCTCCCTGTGGGTGCTATCATAAAATGACATCAGCTATGTTCCTCCTCAGGTATTACAGGTTTGCACTTCTATTGCTTCGAATAAACATTTTGCTCAGTTTTTTTTTTTTCCCCTGTATTATATCTTCATAGTAACAGGGCCTGTATGGCACAATTTAGTGCAAAATTTCATCATGGCCAAACATGGACATCCTGTCTTTCTTCCTTAGAGTAATGGATATGTCCTGTTTAATCCAGTAAGAATAGGTGCCAATTAATTTAATCATTCCTGAGAACATTCAAGTACCTAAGAAGTCCCAATGCTGATAGGGTAGTTTTAGTGAAGCTGGGCTAATGGAGGGCTGACTACCCAATGGAGGAGGGAGTGAAGGGGAGCCCTTCAGAAGCATTGCTCTCTACCACAGCACAAGATAGATGCGTTTTTGCTTGATGTCACTAGTTTTGTGTTTTCTAAAAAGAATTGTTTATTTAACTTAATTTGTTCATTTTATTTTATTTTATTTTATTTTATTTTTTAATTTGAACAGAAAGAGAGAAGGTGAGAAAGCAAACCACCAGGTCTGGGACTCGAACTGTGGTCAGCCATGTTGGAGTGACCAGTGCCTTAGCCACCATGCCACCCACTGGTCCCCAATGTCAGTAGTTTTGAATATACTTGCCAAATTTTTTTCTTTCTAGTATGTAGTACACCGTGAACCATTTTCATTTAGGTAAAATACCTCCAATCAACATATAACTGGATTGTCTGTGTATGTGTTTTACACTTAACAATTCCTTGTTTTAAAAATTCATTTATATTTGATATCATAGTAGCTATTTTTGGTGGTAATTTTGATTGGCATTTTAGTCATCTGGTTTATTTCTTTTGTTAATTGGATCAAGTTTCTAGAGATTTCATTTTCTAATTCTCTTAGAGATTGTACACATTCTGTCACCTACAGGGATATTTATTTTTCTAAATAATAGAGTCAAAATTACAACAAAATTACTGTATATTACATACTGAAATTTAACCTATTTTGCTATTATTATTTTTTTAAAGATATTTTTGCTATAGTACACATGCAGTTGCCAGAGAAACACAGAAAGACAAAGAGACAGAAAGTGAGAAATCACCTCCTGGGGGGATTGCCACACCACAGTCGCTTCTCCACTGTCTTCTCGGGATCTTGGGCATGCACGCACACACGCCCAGCATGCGTTTTAAGCCTCTGGGTTCAGGACTCAAACTATGGTCAACTACGTGAGAGTCTAGTGATAGAACCATTACACCATCTGCTTGTCTCTACCATTAATTTTTTAGGTAACCCCCAAATATGTCAATAGTTTTTCATAAAATCATTTTTAAGACATTTTATTTTTTTCTATTTTTAAGAGTAGAGAATCTAATTTTAGATTTTAAAATGTATGGGTTTTAAGTAGCAATTTCTACACAACTATATGATAAAATGAGTTAGAATAAGAGAAAAATTCTTGGTAAAATGGAATTTAAATATGAATCTATATTGGTACCAAATTATTTTAGAATCTGAGCAGTTTTTTTTCATAATATATTGCCACAAACTTTTTAAAGAAACCCCATATATCACGTAAGATTAACTATAAAAAAGAGATAATAAATAAATATACATAAAGAATATTGTACCTGTCCAGCACTGAACATTGCCAGTGTTACGTGTAATGTATTCATTTATACCGTACTTTGGGGCACAGTTATGGGAGGTTGGAAGACTATTGCATTAACACATATTCATTCTGTGTCTATATTATTTGAAGTACAAATTTTAAATGGAAACTACTAGTATAGTTTGAATAGAATTTAAAATAATTAAAAAGTATCCTTATGTTTTCAGTTAAAAGAATGCCCTTGTTTCTAAAACAACGTGCTGCTTCTCAAAAAAATGGCCTTTTGATCAGTTTGTATATATTTCTACCTATCCTCATTTTAACCACCATCATTGTTTTTAAATGGAAAGATATGAAGGGATTCTGGAACAAAGAAGGAACAGTACACAGCGAGTAAGTAAACAGTGTCGATATTTAATATTAAAAATGAATGATAGAATTAAAATGCAATTAAGAATATTACAGGCAGGGAGGCCGGAATGAGTTGGGTTAATGTTTAGAAGTATTGAGTAAGTTAGTCTCAGGGTTTACCAAAGCTTTTTTTTTTTTTTTTTCTTCAGTCAGGTAACCTTCGTGTTCCACCAGGGCCAGGGACAATTGAAGTTCTTCAGAAAATGTTCAGTTTCCTTAAAATATAATGTCATACTGGTTAGAGCAGACTTAGGGGGTATTGCCTACTCCCTGTTTTCCCTGCACTGGAAGATAGTCCTGCCAAGGAGATCAGTAGGGACAGGGAAGCAGATTTTGTGAATAGACTATATGGAAGGTGGGGGAAAGTAGATCTCATGGAATGACAGGGAAGACAGAAGGGTACTCCGCATGCTGCACATAATGAGTGTTGTTCTGTATTTGAACCATGGTAAGGTCCCTGTTCCGTTCTTCCCTCCACCGTAACACCAACACAAGCCACAACTGGCTCAGCCGCTGTTCAGGGCCCTGCCAGGGTAGAAGTGAGGGTACGTGGGTGAGTCTTGTTCCATGCCGAAGGAAAATGGTTTTCCGTTCCTCACTTGTGTGGATGGAGATAGAATGATGCTGTAAAATTTCCGTGAACACCTCGGTTTCCCAGGGTAGTTCATTTTATTTATCAAAAAGTGAGCAGTGACTAGTTAATTCAGGGTCATGTTCCTGATTAATATGCATATTTATAAAATCCTCCAACTGTGATAAATAGACTTAGTTGGCGACGGCTGGCATGTCTTCCTGTGCTCTCACCGGACGTGTCTTGGAAAAATCTGGAGTTGCTTAAGTGATGATGGTCTGCTTGCATTTGGCCCAGAAAATGTATATGAACCCTTCCTGTATCCGCTTTCAAACCAAATGCCAACGGCCTTTCGGTCGCCAGGGCCTCTTAGTGCGTATTTTCCGGAGACAGAAGGAAATAGCTGTGCAAAGCGCCTACACTTACCCGGGGTCTGCCTGGACCTGCAGCCCTGAGTTAGGTCTTCAACCCTGACCAAGCCCGACCTCATCACCTCCGGCTAAGCAGTTGTAGCCATGCAGTGGGAGCCTGGACCATATGACTGCTCTCTTCGACAGGGACTGTGTGGGTTGGAGTATTCCAGAGGGCGGGGGAGGTATAGAAATACCACAAAGTGGTTCCATTTATTGGGTTGTCAGAAAAGTCATGATGAATGTTTGCAAAGAAAAACAGAAAAATACGTCTTGACTTTTCCAACAATCCAATTGTTCAGTAAGACCCAGAAACCTCACTGGAGTCTCTTCAATGAAGTTAAATTTATAGCCCAAATACCTAGCTGTGTATATAGTTATTTGATAGGAATATCATAGTTAGATGGTTATGTAGGAATTTATTTTACTTTGGAGAAGCACTGTCATCTGTGTAGCTCATGTCATCTTCCATGTAGTCAAAATAATGGATTGATTTTTAATTTGAAGCCGTCAACAAATACTAAATATTCCTTAAAGTTACACTAACATTAGAAAAAGAGCAAATACTAGAATATGGGTAAGAAAGTGGAAAATGGTGCATTTCTATTAATATCCAGATCTAGCTTTTTTCTTTTCTTGACTTTTCTCAAAATTAAAGTGCTTGCCAACCTTAAAAATAATGCTATCGCTTTTGTACAGATCTTTATCAGAAGACAGCAATAGTAACAGCTTTAGCGACAACAGCCAGTCAGAGTTAAAGGTAAGTTTATAGAATCAAAATATAGAAAAAATGATGTAATTCATAAAGTAGCTCATAAAATTGTTAATAATATCTCAGTATTAGGAAACTATTATTCCCATAGAATGATTCTGAACTTTATTAATTAATGTCATAAATTAAAACAAAGACTAAGGTAAAATTTTGATGTTTTGTTCTATATTAATTTTAAAATGTTGGGAACCAGCAGTTAGTGTAATGGCTATGTCGCTGGACTCCCATGTAGTCTCGTCCCGGACCCGGTGGCTTAAAACTCATGCCAAGCATGTGTGCATGTGTGCCCAAGATCCCGAGAGGAGAATGGAGGAGAAGGGATTGCGGCGTGACCATCCCCCCTGGGGGGTGATTTATTGCTTTCTGTCTCTATGTCTCTCTCTCTCTGTCTGTCTGGCAAGCGCACGTGCCCTATAGTGAAAACCTCTCCCCCCCAAAAAAAAAATTTAAATGTTTAAGGTTATCTAATATTAGCAAGAGGTATATTAAGCAACATTTTTGTGATAAGAAATGACTTTAAACATGGCAAAAATATCTTTTAACGGGACCAGCAGATCGAGTAATGGTTATGTCACTGGACTCCACGTAGTTGACTACAGTTCAAGTCCCGGACCCAGTGGCTTAAAACTCAAACCAGACGTGTGTGCATGAATGCCCAAAATCCTGAAAGGGGGAGAATGGAGGAGAAGGGATTGTGGTGTGGCCATCCCTCCCTAGGGGGGTGATTACTCACTTTCTGTCTCTCTCTCTGTCTCTCCGGCAAGTGTACATGCCCTATAGCAGAAATCTCTCTTTAAAAATATATCTTTCAAAGTATTTATGAACACTTATACCTTTTCCTCCCTCATTTAAGGTACTAATTGGTATATTTGCACACATTTTCTCCCACATTTACGTTTTTTTCTCCTTATAACTTCATAGGTATGGTTATTTTATATTAGAAATGCAAAAGTGGACATAAGAGATTCATATGATTCCTCATGTGTATAGGATTTTAGTAAGTCTTCGAGGTGGCGTTTAAATGAAGGTAGTCAGGCTCCAGAGTTAAAATTCTTGAATGCCACACTCTTGTCACACATATCCTGATATTTGGCTGAAGATGAAGAATGGAATTTATATTAAATTCTAAAGACATTCTCCTTCCAAGGCATATAGACTATTTTCAATTGAAGTGAGGAAGAAATTGTCATGCATATACATTATTCTAAGTTCTGATTTGTATATGTAAATAATGATATTTGACATGTTAGGTCTATTACTGCGAATAAATGAAAAAGCTGAAAATATTAAACGAGAGTGAGACCAGCAGTTCACCTGACCAGACACCTGCCAGTCAAGATGTTTCTTGAAGTCCATCAGATGTGTCTGTTGGAACGCCCCTAGTAATTTCCACCCTTGCTCTGTCTGCAGCCAAGGTCAGGGAAAGACAAGTTACAAGGTTCTGCCAAACCCCAAAAGAGCATGTGGTGTTTGCTCAGCACATGTCCCCACATAAATGAAAAAGCTGAAAATATTAAACGAGAGTGAGACCAGCAGTTCACCTGACCAGACACCTGCCATTTCCACATACCTGACTTTAAATGGTGGTTAATCAGTGGGTTTTCGCTTCCTTGTCTATCACCGAACACTGATGGTTAGTGAGAGAAAAATGTTTCAGAGTTCTTTATTTTTAATATTTCAAAGTCTGTTTATTTAATTCTTCCCATGAGCCAGAGAGACAGAGAGATAGGCGCCCCACCAGGGCCTCAGTGCTGCAATCCACCCCCGTTTTCAGCTCTCTTTGGATGAAGACACACACATGCCCAGAGTCGTCAGGGAGGTCTCCAGAGGCGAACTGGAAATGTTCCAGTGTGGATCGGCCACACAGAGCTGTGTTTTTAGCATGTCCCAACATCAGGACCCCCTCTCATTTTAAATTTTAAGCATCCTACCGGAAGACCTGCTTCCCTTTTATGGCAAAAAGTTAAAATCAGGTATTCATACTTCCCTAGAGATAAACACAGAGTTTTCTAATTTCCGCTGCAAATCAAATCTATGCAGAGCTAGAGCTGGCAGATTACCCGTGCATGCACCTGGGCAGTAGAGTCGCAGACACCTGGGCCATCTGAGACAGATCAGGTCAAGAATATGTGGTGGATAATAGGGCTGTTGATTTTTCTGGAGCAGAATTAGCACGAGGACTGGAACCGCGATTCAGTGAGAAAAGTAACACTTACATAGGGTCGTGGAGGTCTTCAAGGCCGTCTCTCTTTTGCTCAGAGTGAAAGAGAGGGACCACTACCGGAGTTAGATTTGAAGCACACGACTTACGTAGGAAAGGTGGGCTGTCGGAAACAGCTTGCGCGATGACAGGAGTAGAAGTGGAAAGCCTGCTGTCATAATCCAGGTGAGAAAAGTCAGTATTGCAGTCTGGTGTGGTAAAGATGGTCTTACGGATACTTTTTTTTTTTTTTTTTTTTTTGCGTTTTTTTTTTTTTTTTTTTTTTTTTTTGCTATAGGGCGCATGCACTCACCAGACAGACAGAAAGAGAGAGAAAACGAGAAATCACCCCCCCCAGGGGAAAGGGCCACGCCACAATCCTTTGTCTTCCATTCTCCTCTCGGGATCTTGGGCATGCACGCACACGCGCCTGGCGTGAGTTTTAAGCCACCCAGTGTGGGACGCGAACCACGGTCGACCACATGGGAGTCCAGCATTACTGATAAATTTTGAAGGGGAATCAGCAGAATGGTTGGATGCAGAGTGCAAGAAAAAGTACTGAGTAATGAGTTTATTGATAGAATGCAGGAAGATGGCGTGACTAAAGCATAAAAACAAGCCTCTGGGTTCCCCAAATTTGTACTCTTAATATTTCTTAAAATTCATTTTACATGTATGAATATTGAGAGAAAAACTGCATAGATGGCCTTGAGCCACCGCAAGTGGTAAGCCATGACAGGCTTACATTTTCCCACGTATGAACGGTGACATCAAGTGTTTGACAGGAGTAGTACAGGCATCTGGCCTGACGTGGTTTGAATTTTAATTTTCCCTGGGAGGATGTAGGAGGAAGTGGAATCAGTTGGGACTGGAAAGAAATACAGCAGCAAAGAACCTGCTGGATTCCCAGGGTAGGTGTGAGGAGGGCAGGACTAGATAAAGAAAAGTCCAAAACTACTTGGAGAGATTTGACAGAGATAAATACTACAGGGGCACTGACTGGATGGGTGTGACTGGGTTAGACTGAGAGAACTGCAAAGACCCCAGCGTCTCCTACAGAATGGGTAGTGACACCTTTTACCAATGACACACTGGAAAGTAAGGGAAGACCCAGGCTGCTGTTGAGGTGAAGAAATGGAAAGCCAAAGAGTGAGTTTGGTTTTGAACTTGTGTCTGTCAGACACCTGTAGGAAATGCACAGAGTGCTTGTGGGAATACTCTTCCTCTGCAGATAAAAACAGGCAGTTGGGGCCAGCAGATGGCATAGTGGCTATGTCTCTGGACTCCCACATGGCTGACTGTGGTTCGAGTTCCAGATCCAGTGGTTTGAAAATCATGCTGGACATGTGTGTGCGCGTGCCCAAAATCCCAGGAGGAAAATGGATGAGAAGGGATTGCAGAGTGGCAATCCTCTTAAAAAAAGTAAAAAAGGATAAATTAATAGTAACTCTGTTCCAATTCTTCACAAGTTTATATTGTTCTTTTCTGTTAACTTGTTAATCCTCTTTTACCATGCAGTGTTTACAGACTGTGAATTTTATATATATATATATATATCTATCTATCTATCTATCTATCTATCTATCTATAAAATATCCA